>NW_027507789.1:9352083-9584583 GCF_037356315.1 Lithobates pipiens | reverse complement strand
GTCCAATTTGTCCTATGCAGCCGGCTGTGCCGTCCTTAGAAGATTGGACCAATCCACGTCTGATCCAGTCATCCCCATGCATGGTCAGAATGTAACCTGGTGTAGATGTTCAGGGGGCAAAAAAAAACACAACACAACACAAGAAATATTTTATTATAAGGAGAAAGAGAGAGGAAGAAAGAAAGAAAGAAAGAAAGGAAAATAAAAGAAAAGAAAGAAAAGAAAGAAAAGAAAAAAAAAGAAAGAATGAGAAAGAATGAGAAAGAAAGAAAAGAAAAAAAAAAGAGAGAGAGGAAGAAAGAAAGAAAGAAAGAGAAAGAAAGAAAGAAAGAGAAGAAAGAAAAGAAAGAAAGGAACGGAAAGAAAGAAAAAGAAAGAAAGAAAAAAAAAGAGAGAGAGGAAGAAAGAAAGAAAGAAAGAAATAAAGAAAGAGAAAGAAAGAAAGAAAGAAAGAAGGAAAGAAAGAAAGAGAAGAAAGAAAAGAAAGAAAGAGGAAGAAAGAAAGAAAGAAAGAGAAAGAAAGAAAAAGAAAGAAAAAAAAAAAAGAAAGAGAGAGAGGAAGAAAGAAAGAAAGAGAAAGAAAGAAAGAAAGAAAGAAAGAAAGAGAAAGAAAGAGGAAGAAAGAGAAATAAAGAAAGAGAAGAAAGAAAAGAAAGAAAGAGAAAGAACAAAAGAAAGAGAAGAAAGAAAGAGAAAGAAAGAGAACGAAAGAAAGAGAAAGAAAGAAAGAAAGAAAGAAAGAAAGAGAAAGAAAGAAAAAGAAAGAAAGAAAAAAAAAAGAGAGAGAGGAAGAAAGAAAGAAAGAGAAAGAAAGAAAGAAAGAAAGAAAGAAAGAAAGAAAGAAAGAAAGAAAGAAAGAAAAGAAAGAAAGAGAGAGAAAGAAAGAGAGAGAAAGAAAGAAAGAAAGAGAGAGAAAGAAAGAAAGAGAAAGAAAGAAAGAAAAAGAAAGAAAGAAAAAAAGAAAAAAAAAGAAAGAGAGAGAGGAAGAAAGAAAGAAAGAGAAAGAAAGAAAGAAAGAAAGAAAGAAAGAAAGAAAGAAAGAAAGAAAGAGGAAGAAAGAGGAAGAAAGAGAAATAAAGAAAGAAAAGAAAGAAAGAGAAAGAAAGAAAGAAAGAGAAAGAACAAAAGAAAGAGAAGAAAGAAAGAGAAAGAAAGAAAGAGAAAGAAAGAGAACGAAAGAAAGAGAAAGAAAGAAAAGAAAGAAAGAAAAGAAAGAAAGAAAGAAAGAGAAAGAAAGAAAGAAAGAGAAAGAAAGAAAGAGAAAGAACGAAAGAAAGAAAGAGAAGAAAGAAAGAGAAAGAAAGAAAAGAAAGAAAGAGAAAGAACGAAAGAAAGAAAGAGAAGAAAGAAAGAGAAAGAAAGAAAAGAAAGAAAGAGGATGAAAGAAACAGAAAGAAAGAAAGAAAGGAAGAAAGAGAAAGAAAGAAAGAAAGAAGAAAGAAAGAAAGAAAGAAAGAGAAAGAAAGAGGAAGAAAGAGAAAGAAAGGAAGAAAGAGAGAGAAGAAAATAGAAAGAAATAGCATAGAGAATGGGCTTAGAGGAAAGTAGAAAAAAGAAGAGAGGGAAGGGAAGGTGAAAAAAAGAGAATGGAAGGAAGGAAGGAAGGAAGGAGGAAGAACGGAAGGAGAGGAAACAATGGAGTAGGTATCCTGGTACAGGCAATGATGGTCGTATTGAGATATCACCGATACTGTAAATTTTTCTGTCAATGTGAAAACTGTTGGTTTTCATGCGGCAATGCTGGGTGTGAGCCTCCAATGGTTTTCATGTCAGGATGTGGGGGTTACTAATTAGAAGTTTTTTAGCCAGGCTTCTGAGGGGACCCAAGAATTAACAATTTTTTTACCGATTTTGCCTAATTTCAAGAATCCAGCAGGTTCCCAACCCATCCATACAGGTTTTGGATACAAGTCTTCCACAAATGAGTAAACCCAGAACATGCTTCCTTAAGACTCCAAGTCCCTGTATCTCTCAAATTCCTTAGATGAACTATCCCATAGTCTTCCTTACCAGTACCCAAGACCATTCGGTTTTTTTCCATGCAGACGGCCAGATCTTCTCTCCAAGATGGGATCAGAGCAGATAAGCCTTACAAAGGATCGCCATTCCCAGATGAGGGTTGGGTAGTCTACAGCATCTCTCTCTCTAACCAAAACTGAGCACTGCCCCTATCTCCACTCCCACTTAAAGTAGTTTTAAAACCCTGGGGGGTAAGTTCACATCAGGTGTGGTGGGACTGCATTGGGTGGCTTTTCCACTTCCAGCACAGTCCCACTGCAACTCCACTGCAAGATAAGGCAAAATGTAATTTTCCTGGTGTGAATCATAGATGAGTGGATTTCTCTATGCCAATGTAGCCAATGTACCAACATCCCAAAATAAATAGCTATGTATAAATAGCTGGGACTATTAAAAGTCCCAGCTACATACTACATACTACATACTACATATACAGTTGTGCTCAGAGAATAGGTGCAGGAACTCCTCCCTTCTGAGTCAGCCCTTGACTCCAGCCCCTGCCAACCTGTGAGCGCCATTCCTTGGTTCCACCCCTTACCCACCTCCCAGTACCACCTCTTTTAGGGAAAACGGAGCCAAGTATCATTTTGTGGTGCTAAGTATTTTGTATGGAATTTGCTAATGATAACAAGAAAGGCAGTAAAATAGATCTAGTAATAATAGATATACCCCCAGCAACAATGGATTCCCAACAGCCAGCATCAGTAGACCAACAATTGACTCCCTGCAACATAGGATCCACCCCCCAGAAAAAAAAAAATAGATCCCTCCACCAGCAACAATAGACTTCCCCAGCAACAATAGACCTCCCCAGCAACAATAGACCTCCCCAGCAACAATAGATCCCCTCCAGCAACAATGGATTCACCAGCAGCCAGCATCGATAGACCCTCCAGCAGCAAGCAACAAAGACCCCTCCCTCCCAGCAACAATTGACCCCCCCCCCCCCCCCCCCCAGCAACATAAGACCGATCCCCAGCAACAATAGATTCCCAATGAGCAACAGAAGATCTCCCAATCAATAACAGACCCCATTCCTCTGCAAAAATAGATCCCAGCCTCAATAGAACCCCCAGCACGCCCCAGCATCCCTTGCCAATTAGTTCTGGAGGTGCCAGAACTGCGTTCCCCCACGTTCCTGCGGGGAAAAAAAAGCCCCGGTTATGCTCATAAGTTTACACACCCTGGCAGAATTTATGATTTTTTGGCCATTTTTAAGAGAATATGAATGATAACACAAAAACATTTGTTTCACTCATGGTCAGTGTTTGGCTGAAGCCATTTATTATCAATCAACTGTGTTTACTCTTTTTAAATCATAATCACAACACAAATGACCCTGATCAAGAGTTTACATACCCTGGTGATTTTGGCCCAATAACATGCACACAACTGGAGACAAAGGGGTTCGAATGGCTATTAAAGTGGAAGTAAACCCACTTTTTTAACTTTTACCTACAGGAAAGCCTATAATAAGGCTTACCTGTAGGTAAAAAAAATATCTCCTAAACCTGTACGGTTTAGGAGATATTCCCCTCGGTATGCGCCGCTGACTGCAGCGGCGCATGCGCACAAGGGGGTTCTCTCCGCGAAAATCCGGCAGCGATCGTCCGGCCGGATTTAAATCTCCCGCGCGCATGCGCGGGAGTGACGATATCGCGGCTCCGGCCACTCACAGCGCCGGAGCCGCGATACCCGGAAGAGACGCCGAGGGAGCATGTCGGCTTCCTCGGCGTGGAACGGGCGAGATGTCGGGGCCTCGTTCTAAGGTAAGTATTTCATAATGAGCTAGTATGCGGTGCATACTAGCTCATTATGCCTTTTGCTTTGCAGGTTTTTAAAAAAAAAAAAAAAAATGCGGGTTTACTACCGCTTTAAAGGTCACCATCCTCACCTGTGATCTGCTTGTAATTAGTGTGTGTGTATAAAAGGTCAATGAGTTTCTGGACTCCTGACAGACCCTTGTATCTTTCATCCAGTGCTGCACTGACGTTTCTGGATTCTGAGTCACGGGGAAAGCAAAAGAATTGTCAAAGGATCTGCGGGAAAAGGTAGTTGAACTGTATAAAACAAGAAAGGGATATAAAAAGATATCCAAGGAATTGAGAATTCCAATCAGCAGTGTTCAAACTCTAATCAAGAAGTGGAAAATGAGG
Organism: Lithobates pipiens; assembly: GCF_037356315.1. Taxonomy (NCBI): domain Eukaryota; kingdom Metazoa; phylum Chordata; class Amphibia; order Anura; family Ranidae; genus Lithobates; species Lithobates pipiens. The sequence continues at coordinate 9,580,408 of NW_027507789.1, read as the reverse complement.
GGATCTGTTGAATCCAAACCACGGTCAGGTAGACCAACTAAAATTTCAGCCACAACTGCCAGGAAAATTGTTGGGGATTCAAAGCAAAACCCACAAATAACTTCAGGTGAAATACAGGACTCTTTGAAAACATGTGGTGTGGCTGTATCAAGATGCACAATAAGGAGGCACTTGAAGAAAGATGGGCTGCATGGGCGAGTCGCCAGAAGAAAGCCATTACTACGCAAATGCCACAAGGTATCCCACTTACAATACGCCAAACAGCACAGAGACAAGTCTCAAACCTTCTGCCACAAAGTCATTTGGAGTGATGAGACCAAAATTGAGCTTTTTGGCCACAACCATAAACGCTACATTTGGAGAGGAGTCAACAAGGCCTATGATGAAAGGTCCACCATCCCTACTGTGAAACACGGAGGTGGATCGCTGATGTTTTGGGGACGTGTGAGCTACAAAGGCACAGGAAATGTGGTCAAAATTGTTGGCAAGATGAATGCAGTATGTTATCAAAAAATACTGGAGGAACATTTGCATTCATCAGCCAGGAAGCTGCGCATGGGACGTACTTGGACATTCCAACATGACAATGATCCAAAAGACAAGGCCAAGTCCACCTGTCATTGGCTACAGCAGAATAAAGTGAAGGTTCTGGAGTGGTCATCTTAGTCTCCTGACCTCAATATCATGGAGCCACTCTGGGGAGATCTCAAAACGTGCCGTTCAAGACAGCCCAAGAATTTACAGGAACTGGAGGCTTTTTTGCCAAGAGGAATGGGCAGCTTTACCATCTGAGAAGATAAAGAGCCTCATCCACAAATACCACAGAAGACTTCAAGCTGTCATTGATGTTAAAGGGGGCAATACACGGCATTAAGAACAGGGGTAACTGTAAGTGGTGTTGCCACCAAAAAATAAAAAGTTGTTTAAAATTCTTTAAAAAAATGAAAAAAAAAAAATTGGCAAAAAAATTTTTTTTACTCACCTCTAAATACCTGTTGCTAGGGCGTCCCTCGTAGTCTGCCTTCTTCCTTGCCCGGGCTGGTGACATCACATCCCCTCATGCCGCACAGTCACCTGGGAACTGTCACGTGTCCCAGGTGACTGTACGGCGTATCACGGTGCCCTGCGCCGCTCGCACATGCGCACTGGGTGCCCGGCTGTGAAGCCACAGCCGGGTGCCCACAGTATGCATGACGGCGCCGCGAGCGGAGCGGAGCGGGGAACGAGGGGGGGGCTTCGTTCCCCCTGCATCGCTGGACCCTGGGACAGGTAAGTGTCCGATTATAAAAAGTCAGCAGCTGCAGTATTTGTAGCTGCTGGCTTTAAATTTTTTTTTTTAGGGGGTACCCCACTTTAAGTGTCAGGATTAGCATGACGTGTCATCTCTGTGCCGTAGGGTTGCCACCTTTTCTTCAAGCCAAACCCGAACATTTTAGCGACACAGGGCACATTTGTATTCGTAGTATATACTATAGGATTATAAAGCACCTTTGGGTGCCCCAAGGAGAGTGGTAATGCAGCTCGCTGTGGCAAACAGTGGGTGTGGCCAAACTGCTTTTGCTGACATCATGCCCCCCCCCCCCCCCCCCCCAGTGATGCCAAACCTGCCCCCAGACAGAGTCCCGCAGCTCCCGGATAGCAACAGATTCTTTGTGTGACTATCTCAGTTACTTGGGGGAGCACAGCTCAGTCTAAATAATGTGTCCGGGTTTCAGGCAGATTCAAACCCAGGCACAAGATTCCAAACCCGGACACAAGATTCCAAACCCGAACTGTCCGGGTGAATCCTGGACAGGTGGCAACCCTACTAGGCTGGGATCTCAGTCCAGGAAGTAGATGGTGACCCTGGATGAGGCCTGAACATAGATGGTGCTGTCCTCCCAGAGAGCAGATCAGAGGAAGGCATTGTCAGGGAGAGTCCTGTGATCTCTGTGAGAGGTAATAAATACCTGGAAGGGCCACACTGGCACATTATTCAGCATGCATGGATTTAACATGAAACCATATACTATATATATCTGATGCCGGGTCCACATCGGTCCATGATATGCCCCCCTCCTTTTACCTTTGGCTCTTATCATCCAGCATTGACTTCAAATGAAAACCCAGACTTTAGCCACCGATCGAGATTTTTTATTTTTTTCCCCCTCTTTTTGCTGTAATTTCAGCTGTAAGCTCATCACCGTTAATCTGGACAGGAACCAATGGAGACCGGGCCAAATGACGCACACTTATAAGCCGCTTGCTGCCCGAATTAGACGGTCTATCCGCTGATTAGATTTCCCCCTGACCTCTCCTTAAACAAAAATATACACTGCGCTAAAGCCAGTTATGAACAAAACTGCAGTTTTTAAACTCAAACATCTGTCGAGGGGAAAGAAGAGCGGTGCGCCCGCTCACATGTGACCTTGGTGGGAAGCGACAGGTGGCGGGACCAGAGAGAGGGGGCGCTAGAGAGAAGATTCGCCGGCATTCTTGTCTCAGTCAGTTCATGGCTTATGTTTCATCTCTTTTCATCTTTTATTCTCTCATCCTTTTGGACTTTCTGGATGCTCCCAACTTTGTCTGGTTCTTGTTTGATACTTTGTTTCATGATTATTCTAAGTGCCTGGAACAACGTGGCATTAGGCTAGTAGTCCTTCGGCTTAGGTTTTTTTGTCATGAGTCCAGAGTGAGTAGATTAGGAATTATTTGACTTTTCTGATCTTCCAGCTCTTTACAGATCAATGTCTCAGACAGAAAGTAACACCAAGCACAAAAAGAAGTGCACAGGGTGTATAAATGGTCCGCCTCCGGGGGGCGCCAACCTCCAGATGGGGACTGGGGGACTCTTGGTCCACCAAACTGAAACCAGACAAACCCCTTTTTTGAGGACACCTGGTGAAGCAAGGTCTTCCCAAGTACTACCCCCCCCCCCCCCCAAGGGACACCCATAAGAGGGGGAGAACCTGACTATAAGGTCAGAGGTGAGCTGTGGACGAGGTGCAGAGGTAAGCATGGAACACAGAAGATGTTGAAGCATTGAGGGGGGTGAAAGGATAGGGGCAGTGCTGGGGGGGGGGGGGCAGCGGTCAGAGATGAGGAGTGGTGCAGAGGTAAGGATCCTTGAAAGAGGGCTGAAGAGCTTAACTGTTGAGGTGTGGGTGGGTTCATAAGCAAACTGTAGAAGAGTGTTGCAGAGGTGAGCTATGGACAGGGGTGCAGAGGAGAGCTTTGCGGTGCAGAGGAGAGCTTTGGACAGGGGTGCAGAGGAGAGCTTTGCGGTGCAGAGGAGAGCTTTGGACAGGGGTGCAGAGGAGAGCTTTGGACGGGTGCAGAGGGTAGATTTGCGGTGCAGCGGAGAGCTTTGGACAGGGGGCAGAGGAGAGATTTGGACAGGGGTGCAGAGGAGAGCTTTGCAATGCAGAGGAGAGCTTTGGACAGGGGTGCAGAGGGGAGATTTGGACAGGGGTGCAGAGGAGAGCTTTGGACAGGGGTGCAGAGGAGAGCTTTGGACAGGGGTGCAGAGGAGAGCTTTGGACAGGGGTGCAGAGGAGAGCTTTGGACAGGGGTGCAGAGGAGAGGTCTGGACAGGGGTACAGAGGAGAGCTTTGGACAGGGGTGCAGAGGAGAGGTCTGGACAGGGGTACAGAGGAGAGCTTTGGACAGGGGAGCAGAGGAGAGCTTTGGACAGGGGTGCAGAGGAGAGATTTAAACAGGGGAGCAGAGATGAGCTTTGGATAGGGGCTCAGAGGAAAGCTTTGGACAGCGGTGCAGAGGAGAGATTTAAACAGGGTACTGAGAAGAGCTTTTGACAGGAGCTCAGAGGAGAGATTTAAACAGGGGAGCAGATAAGAGCTTTTGACAACTGAGCAGAGAAGAGCTTGGGACGGGAGTACAAAGGAGAGCTTTGGACAGGGGTGCAGAAGAGAGCTTTGGACAGGGAAATGCCTCCTCCTCCTTCTACGAAGATGTACAGTCTGATCACTGGGGAAGGGGAGACTAAGGAAATGCTTCCTCCTCCTTTTACAAAGTTCCAATGTACAGTCTGATCACTGGGGGAGGGGAGTTTGAGGAAATGCTTCCTCCTGCCTGCAGCAGACTGATGACATCATCTCAGCCTAGGCACAGTACCCATTGGAGCTTATGGGAGGATTTCAATGATAAAATGATACTATTGCTGTGTATTGTGGCAGGTCAGGATTTTTTTCATGCAAAAAATAAATAAATAAATAAATAGCTACAGGTTCTCTTGTGCAAAAAGCGTCATCAGCCCACATGCTCCGGGTCCATGACCCCCTCCCCCTCCCCCCCATCAGAAGTCATTGCGTTCTGTAAAGTCTGCAGATTCAGTAAAAAGGACATTGAGGCAATCAGCGTCTAATCTAAGACAATGGGAAATCTATAGTTACAAATGAATGCCATTTACTGCAATGACTTGTGCAGACTTCCTAATGAAGGGTTCCCAGAATCTCTCCTCCTCGCCTTCTCGCCCAGACTTGTGTCTCCCTGTGATGGGGAGAAAAAAATAGGTTTTAAGGTTTAAATGGAAGAGGTGGCTGCCCTTGGTGACACGCATTGGATGATCGGTCGTATCGCAGCCTGCCTCAATGCAGGCAAAAGAAGCATATGTTGGCTCAAATCATAATATTAACCATTTGCCGCCCGCCCACCGATAAAATGTCGGCGGGGCAGTGCGGCTCTCATTCTGGGTGGTTGTCATATGACTGCCTCCCAGAACTACCGCTGTCGTGCGGCAGCATGGCAACTGCAGCCGCGTCGTGGCGCTTTAGCCATGTGATTGGCTGTGCCCTGATTACAATTAAGTGCCCACCAGTGCCAGCAATGATTGCCCACCACTGCCAATCAGTGCCGAACAGTGCCCACAATTGCCACCAATTAGTGCCGGTTATCAGTGCTCATCAGTGCCACATATCAGTGCCACCTGATATGCGGCACTGATGGGTGGCACTGGCGGGCACTGGGCACAGATAGGTGGCACTGGTGGGCACAGATAAACAGCACTGGTGGGCATGGATAGGCGGCACTGATGGACATTAAAGCCACCCTTTAATGCCCATCAGTGCTGCCAATCCATGCCCACCAGTGCTGCTTATCTATGCCCACCAGTGCCACCTATGTACCCAGTGCCCACCAGTGCCAACCATCAGTGCTGCATATCAGGTGGCACTGATGAGCACTGACAGGCATCACTGATGGGTGGCACTGGTGGGCACTGATGGGCACTGATTATGTGGCACTGATAAGAAGACACAAATATATGAGCTTATGGGCACTGATAGGTGGCACTGATATGTGACACGGATGAGCACTATCAGTGCCCATAAGTGCGGCATATTCCTGCCTCCGCATCAATGCGCACCTAATCAGTGCCCATAATGCCTTGGACATTCCGACAACAAAATCCGTCTGATTTTTTCCGATGGATTTTGTTCTAAACTGGTGTTGCATACACACGATCGGACAAAGCTGCCCGAAAATCCGATCGTTCGGAATGTGACGACGTTCGTTCGTTACGAGTGGACTACGTAGATGCCAGCAGCCAATAGCTTTGGTCTCGTAATTTGATCTGCGCATGCGTGGCACTTTGTCCGATCGGAATTCTCTACAAACGATCGGAAAAAGTCAGATCGGATTTTTTTTTGTCGGAAAATTTGAGATCCGGAAAAAGTCCAATAGAGCCCACACACACGATTGGATTTTCCGACAATATAATCCGATCGGACCTCTTCCGTCGGAATTTCCGACCGTGTGTACAAGGCATAAGTTGCCGTCTCATCAGTGTCCATCAGTGAAGGAGAAAAATTACTTATTTACAAAATTTACTGACAGAAACTAAGTAAACCTTTTTTTTTTTTTTCCAACATTTTTGGTCTGTTTTTTTTTTCTTTTTAGGATAAAATAAATAACCCAGCAGTGATTAAATACCACCAAACGGAAGCTCTATTTGCCCTTGCACACACGATCGGAGATTCCGACAACCAAATCCTTCAGGCCGCGTACACACGCGCGGACTGTTGGCCCAACTTTGTCCGTCCAACAGTTTGAGCGAACAGTCCGCTCAAACTTAGCATGGACGGACATGGCCACACACGACGAACGAACAGTTTGCTGAAACCGTGCGCGATGACGTGAACGGCACGTACGACGGGACGCAAAATACGACGTCCTATACACTGCATTATAACTTTCGGCTTGAAAATCCTTTCTGAGCATGCGCGCAACTTAGTTTGACGAACAAGCCTACACACGGGCGGACTGTTCGTTGAAACAAGGTTTCAGCGGACAGTTTTTCGGAATTTCCGTAAAACCTTGTCCGTCCAACTGTCCGCTGAAACTGTCCGCTGAAACTGTCCGCTGAAAGCCCACACACGAGCGGACTGTCCGCCCAAACACTGTTCAGCGGACAAGGTTGGGCCAACAGTCCGCGCGTGTGTACGCGGCCTCAGATTTTGTCCGAAACTGTTGCATACACACAGTCGGACAAAGTTGTCGGAAAATCCGACGTGATGACGTTATTTCGTTACGATGGGACTACGTTCAGGCTAGTAGCCAATAGCTTTGGCGTAGGAATTTGATCTGAGCATGCGTGGCACTTTGTCCGATCGGAATTCTCTACACATGATCGGAGCATTTTGTCGGAAAATATTTCTGGCAAGTTGGAAAATTGGGTCCGACGGATATTCCGACGGAAACAGTCCGATGCAGACCACACACAGTCGGAATATCCGACAAAACGCTCCGATCGGACGCATTCCGTTGGAATCTCCGACCGTGTGTACAAGGGCTTCGTGTGAAGAAAACAATAACAATTTAACAAGGTTACAGCGTAACACGACCGCGCAATTGTCATTCAAAGTGTGACAGCGCTGAAAGCTGAAAAATTGGCCTGGGCAGGAAGGGGGGGGGGGTGTTAGTGCCCCCTGGTATTGAGGTGGTTAATGAGCCCTTCCTCTTCTATTAGGAGTTCTGGTGGACAGCCGAGCCCCTCATCACTCATGCCACTCCCAGGGTCTATGTTTGGTTCGCCTGTATTGTTTTACTTTCGTGACATGGCGACCTTTATCGATACCCATTGCCAGTTGGCCGCAGTGAAAATGGTTAAGTGGATGTTGCCTCTCTCTACCCCCCCCCCCTGTCACCATGGAGGCAAAACAACAACAGTAAACGGATCTGCCCCCAAAAACCTAAGAGGAATGGCACAAGCTGAATCTCTGTAATTTGTTCCGTAAGTGCTTTGACCCCAGGTTACCCCCCCATGTGACATGGACGGATGTGTCTTTCAAGAGAGGCATGGCAGCCGGATTCCGAGCTTGTGTCTCTATTACCTCTTTATAGAGTGGTGGGCTGCGAGGGACCTCTGGTTTCAGGGTGGTCTCTAATCTCTACATCCTCCCAGTAATGGCTCAGAATCCTCTAACAGATTAGGATAACCAACTTGGGCTCTCCGAGCTTAGAAGGGAAGATATAGAGACCATACCATTATGTTTAATGTAGAGCTCTGCCAAGATAAAGATTACCACTCATCCGCCAATCAGACATCACTTTATGACCACCCACCTAATATTCAGTAGGCCCCCCTTTTGCTGCCCTGTCCCCATCCGGGCTTGGACCCCACCAGTCCTCTGAAGGCACACTGTGGTATCTGGCACCAAGCCTTCAGTGTCAGATCCTTTAAGTCTTGTAAGTTGCGAGTTGGGGGCCTCCATGGATCGGACTTGTTTTTCCAACTCATCCCACAGATGCTTGATCGGATTAAGATCTGGAAAATCTGGAGGTCAAGTCCACACCTCAAACTCCTTGTTGAGTTCCTCAAACCCTTCTTGACTCATTTTTGCAGTGTGGCCGGGCATATGATCCAGCTGAAAGAGGCCACTGCCATCAGGAAATGCAGTTTCCATGAAGGGGTGTACTTGGTCACCGACAATGTTTAGGTAGGTGGTACATGGCACATCCACATGAATGGCAGGAGCCAAGGTTTCCCAGCAGAACTTTCCTCCAGAAGCCCATTTGTGATGTTGGGCAAGGAGGCCTGGCTCGCAGTCTCCACTCTAATTCATCCCAAAGGTCTTCTATCAGGTTGAGGTCAGCAGTGCTGGGACAAGGTCATCCAGCCCCCAGGGCAAAGATGCCAAGCTGCGCCCCCCTTTCCCTTAGGGTTGGGGTCAGGGTGCCCCCTTACCCTTGCAATAAACCATTGCGCCAGGGGCAGCCGTCCCTCCTGCCCACCCCTTGTTCCGGCCCTGGAGGTTGGGACAGTCAATTTCCTCCACCCCAAACTTGCTCATCCATGTATTTATGGACCTTGCTTTGTGCACTGGTGCGCAGTCATGTTGGAACAGGAAGGGACCGTTCCCAAACTGTTCCCACAAAGTTGGAAGCATGAAATTATCCAAAATGTCTTGGTTTGCTGACGCCTTAATGCCGCGTAAACACGACCGGACTTTTCAACATCAAAGGTCCGACGGAATGATTCCGGCGGACCATTCGATCGTGTGTGGGCTGCAGCGGACTTTTGATTTTCAAAAGTCTGACAGACTTTAGAAATGGAACATGTTTCAAATTTTTCCGCCGGAACTCCGCCGGACCCAGTTCCTACCGAGAAATCCGCTCGTGTGTATGCTGGTCCGACAGGCAAAAACCGACGTGAGGGCAGCTATTGGCTACTGGCTATGAACTTCCTTATTCTAGTCCGGTCGTACGTCATCACGTTCAAATCCGTCGGACTTTGGTGTGATTGTGTGTGGCCAAGTCCGTTCATTCGGAAAGTCCGTCAGAACTCTGTCAGAACTCCGTCGAAAGTCTGTCGGATGTAGTCCCTCGAAAAGTCTGGTCGTGTGTACGCGGCATAAGTGTTCCCTTCACTGGAACTAAGGGGCCAAGCCCAACCCCTGAAAAACCACCCCACACCATAACCCCCCCCCCCCCCCCCCCTCCACCAAATGGTTTGGACCAGTGCAGAAAGCAAGGTCTATAAAGACATGGATGACTGAGTTTGGGGTTGAGGAACTTGACTGGCCTGCACAGAGTCCTGACCTCAACCCGATAGAACACGTTTGGGATGAATTGAAGCGGAGACTGTGAGCCAGGTCTTCTCAAGTTCTTCCACCCCCAAACTTGCTCATCCATGTCTTTATGGACCTTGCTTTGTGCACTGGTCCAATTCATTTGGTGGAGGGGGGATTATGGTGTGGGGGTTGTTTTCCAGGGGTTGGGCTTGGCCCCCTTAGTTCCAGTGAAGTAAACTCTTAAAGAGGAAGTAAACCCTTACTTCCTCTTTCATTCCCTGCAAAGGCAAAGCATAATGGACTACTATGCATCGCATCGCATCGCATCGCATAGTAGTCCATTATGTGTCACTTACCTGACACAGGAGCCAGCGAAGTCACCGCTGTCCCCTGTACTCCGCCGCATCCATCTTTTTGGTGGGGTCTCGCAGCTCCGCCGCTGTCATTCGGCGAAGCTGCGATGACGTCACTCCCGCACATGCGCACGGGAGCCGACACGTGCGGCAGCTCCGTAGATGAGAATGCCGCGCTCAGTGCGCCTGCGCGCCGCTGTCTACGGCGCATGCGCCGTAGACAGCGGTGCCTGTTTTCGGGCAAATATCTCCTAAACCATATAGGTTTAGGAGATATTTCTTGGACCTACAGGTAAGCCTTAATCTAGGCTTACCTGTAGGTCAAAGTGGTTTGTAAGGGTTTACAACCACTTTAAGGCGTCAGCACACCAAGACATTTTGGACAACTTCATGCTCCCAAATTTGTGGGAACAGTTTGGGGACGGCCCCTTCCTGTTCCAACATGACTGCGCACCAGTGCACAAAGCAAGGTCCATAAAGACATGGATGAAGGAGTTTGGGGTGGAGGAGCTTCACTGGCCTGCATAGAGTCCTGACCTCAACCTCAGTGGCGGCTGGTGAAGTTTTAAGATGGGGGGGCGCTAGACCACGCCCACCCTTTTGACCCATCCCACTTCTCATAAGCCCCACCCATTATAGAATCCACCAACTCCGTCCCCTGTAGTACATCATATACAAGGCTCTACATTATACACAGGGCTCTATACTTCATATACCAGGCTCTACATTATAGACAGGGCTCTTTACATCATATACCAGGCTCTACATTATACACCAGGTTCTAATGACACATCAATATGTCTGACAGCCCAGCCACACTCCTCGTTCACCAGAGAAAAAAAAACAGGAAACACAAAAAAGGAGCTTGGGAAACAGCAATAGGCAGAGGTCACCGCAGACAATGAAGTACAAGAAAGCCTAATAAAATAAAACAAATACAGTCATCACATTTAGTGACTGCAATAATGCAATATCTTACATGTTTGCCTTTGGTGGTGGGATCAGAGGGATGGTGATGATCAGAGACAGAGGGATGGAGGTGGGGTGGGGAGTTGGATCAGTGGTGGGTGGGATGGGATCAGGGACAGAGGGATGGATCAGGGACAGAGGGGTGGTGGGATGGATCAGGAACAGGGGGATGGTGGGTGGGATGGATCATGGACAGAGGTATGGGTGGGTGGGATGGATCAGGGAAAGAGGGATGGGTGGATGGATCAGGGACAGAAGGATGGTGGGATGGATCAGGTACAGAGGGATGGGTGGGTGGGATGGATCAGGGACAGAGGGATGGATGGGTGGGATGGATCGGGGACAGAGGGATAGATGGGTGGGATGGATCAGGGACAGAAGGATGGTGGGATGGATCAGGGACAGAGAGATGTTGGGTAGGATGGATCAGGGACATAGATATGGTTGGTGGGATGGATCAGGGACAGAGAGATGGTGGGTGGGATGGACCAGGGACAGAGAGATGGTAGGTGGGATGGATCAGGGACAGAAGGATGGTGGGATGGATCAGGGACAGAGAGATGGTGGGTGGGATGGATCAGGGACAGAGATATGGTTGGTGGGATGGACCAGGGACAGAGAGATGGTAGGTGGGATGGATCAGGGACAGAAGGACGGTGGGATGGATCAGGGACAGAGAGATGGTGGGTGGGATGGATCAGGGACAGAGATATGGTTGGTGGAATGGACCAGGGACAGAGAGATTGTAGGTGGGATGGATCAGGGACAGAAGGACGGTGGGATGGATCAGGGACAGAGAGATGGTGGGTGGGGGGAGGCTTCATATGGGCTGTGTGTTTCACAAGAGCCTCCACTGACACTGCCAAACCGAGACACAGCAACACCAGAGTGGAGATAATAGAAGCATTGTGACCATCAGCACTTGATAAACACACAGCCCGTGTGACACCTCCCCCTCCATCCATCCTGTAGAAGTAAGGAGACCGGCCTTGTGTGATCCTCAGTGATTCTAATATCTCCACTGGTGTTGCTGTGCCTCGTTTGGCTGTCAGTGGAATCATTCAGCTCTGCCCCCTCCTGTGGATTTCCAGCATCTACCTTGTTGTTGTTTCATAGCGCAGGAGTTCACTCCTCCGCTCCTCCGCTCGGCGCACTGGTCTGACACAGGGGAAGACCGGAAGTGACAGACTAACTAGTCTGTCACTCAAAGCCCATAGCATAGTAAACCTATGGGCGCCGGGCGGATGCAGATCGGCAGTTTTAATTGCGCCACAAGGCGGGTTAAAACCCCGCAAATGAAGCGCCGCGTCTGCAATCTTTTGCGATTGATTTGCGTTGACGTGGCGCTTCACATAGTGCACTATGTCCAGCGCTGCACTGTGTCCGGCGCTCGTACACAGTGCACTTAAGGACTTTTTTTCATTTTTTTTTTTTTTTAAAGGGCCATTTAAAAAATATATATATATTTTTTTTTCTATTTTTTTTTTGTGACTGCCTGGAGGGGGGGGGGGGGGCGGCGCCCGGGCGCCCCCTATGGGCGGGCCGCCACTGCTCAACCTGAAGGAACACTTTTGGGAAGAATTGAAGCGGAGACTGTGAGCCAGGCCTTCTCAAGTTCCTCCACCCCCAAACTCGCTCATCCATTTATAGCGCAAAAAATAAAAACCCCAGAGGTGATCAAATACCACCAAAAGAAAGCTCTATTTGTGGGGAAAAAAGGACTCAAAATTCATTTGGGTACAGTGTCGCATGACTGAGTAATTGTCATTCAAATTGTGAGAGCACCAAAAGCTGAAAATTGGTCTGGGCAGGAAGGGTGTTTAAGTGCCCAGTAAGCGAGTGGTTAATAGCAAAATATATGTATAAAAACAAATTGCTGTGCGCTGCTAAAGTGTTCAGGTTTGGCTTGAAGAAAAGGTGGCAACCCTAACTGAGATGCCATTAAAGTGAATGTGCGTGTAAAGGCAGGTGTCCCAATACTTTTGACAATATAGTGTATGTGAACGGAGCCAGAAAAAAAAAAAAAAAAAACACTGACCCCCCCACCCCACCCCACCCCCCCCCCCCCCTCCTTGTTTTGCCTTCCCTTTTGCATTTCACCAAAATCTCCTGATTTTTGCCATAATTTGGGGAAAACGATAGATCTTTGACACATCCCTAACAGCCAGGCAAGTAGCATTTTCAGGAAAATGGCGCCTCAGGCAGTGTCCTCGGGATTTGTTCCTTTTAACCCCTATGTGTCACCCCCCCCCCCCCCACGCCTCCCCCGCGGTCCTAACTTGTCAGCACACCGGACCCAATCCATCCATCCGCATTTTGACAGACAGCTCGTTCCGCAAGGTGAGAACCGCCGACAGCGATAACCTCAACATTAGTCCATCTCACCCAAAAAATAAAATAAAATAAAAAACGCACCGTTAAGTTTACTTTTGGCAGGCGGCGGCTATTTGTGACACCGCTAATGTGTTCCTTTTGGCAGCCGGCGCAGAAAAACTGACAGACCGTTCAGAAAGAGACGCAGACCCAGCTGTTTCCTGCTTCCTCCGAAAAGTGATTTACGGGCCTTGTAAGAAAGAACAATGGCAGCTCTTCCAAAAATATTTGCAGCAGAAAAAAAAAAAATAAAAAAAAAAATCTCCCGTCTGCGCTAAAGCCATAAAACGGACTTGTTAGTCGGTAAAACAACCTTTTTTTTCGAAAATTATCACCTCCGTCCTAGACGCTCACAAATCAGCCTCATGGTTTTTTGCTTTTTTTTTTTTCCCCTAAGTAATCATGTTTTAAAAATTTCCATTTCAACAAAGTATGTTCTACCGCGGCCCGCCGAGATTAAGAATGAAATGCCGGGAGGCGGACGCCAAAAAAAAAAAAAAAAAAAAAATGGCGGTTTATAGGTGAAGTTCTGTCTGATGGCAGAGAAATGGTGAGATTTCCTCCAGGGCGGCGATCCTTTTCATGAGTTGGGATTTGAGGGATTTTTTATTTTTTATTTTTTTTATGTCTGGGCGGAATAGTTATTTTTAACGCTTTTGCCTAAAGAAGACGACAGCGCGGGGTGGAAGTGTTGAAACCACATCAAGACGACGAGGAAGTGAAAGGCAGCCCAATTTTTTTTATTTTTTTTTTTTCGTTACAATGTGGCAAAAACAAAAAAGGGAGGGGATTTCGCCATTAAAAAAAAAAAAAAAAAAAAATCGCCAGTTTCTTTTCCATTTTCTGTGTAATTTTTTTATTTTATTTTTTTATTTTTTTTTAGACTCGGAGCCATCTTGGTTTACAGTAGATCTAAACCCAACGGCTAAAAACTCATATTTAACATTAGTCATTTCTAAACTTGTTTTTTAATCTTCTGAAATCTGCAGCTTTCATTAACCAATTGACCTCTGGAAGATTTACCCCCCAACCCCACCCCTTCATGACCAGGCCTTTTTTTTTTTTTTTTTTTTTGCGATTCGTCACTGCGTTAATTTAACTGACAATTGCGTGGTCGTGCGAAGCTGTACCCAAATAAAATTGATGTCCTGTTTTTGCCACAAATAGAGCTTTCTTTTGGTGGTATTTGAATACCACTGCGGTTTTTATTTTTTGGGCTATAAACAAAAAAAATGCAGACAATTAAAAAAAAATAATAATAATAATAATTTTACTTTCTGATATAAAACTAATTCGATTAACTCCTTCCCACGAGCGTTGTAGCCAAAAGACAGCTGCAGCATGGGCTTAACTTGCCGGGAGGGTGTACATGGACGTTCTTAGATTGGGGCAGTGGCGGCTGGTGCTCAAAATTTTTTTTTTGGGGGGGGGGGGGCGCAAACATTTTTGGAAAAAAATAATCAATTGCAGCCACTGTGCCATCAAATGCTGCTAATGTGCCCACAATTGCAGCCACCGTGCCAAATGCTGCCACTGTGCCCATTAAACTCTGACACTGTGCCCATTAAACACTGTCACTGTGCCATCAAACTCTGCCAGTGTGCCCATCAAATGCTGCCGGTGTGCTCATCATATGCTGCCACTGTGCCCATCAAATCCTGCAAGTGTGCCCAAATTTTTTTTTGAGGGGCACAACAATTAAAAAAAAAAAAATCATCAATTGCAGCATTGTGCCAAACAGTGCCACTGTGCCCATTAAACTCTGCCACTGTGTCATCAAATGCAGCCACTGTGCCATCAAACCCTGCCACTGTGCCATCAAATGCTGCCACTGTGCCATCAAATGCTGCCAGTGTGCCCAAACTCTGCCAGTGTGCCCATCAAATGCTGCCAGTGTGCCCATCATATGCTGCCACTGTGCCCATCAAATGCTGCCACTGTGCCATCAAATGTTGCCAGTCTGCCCAAACTCTGCCAGTGTGCCCATCAAATGCTGCCAGTGTGCCCATCATATGCTGCCACTGTGCCCATCAAATGCTGCCAGTGTGCCCATCATTTGCAGCCACCGTGCCATCAAATGCTGCCACTGTGCCCTCAATTTCAGCCACTGTGCCTATTAAACCCTGCCACTGTGCCTATTAAACCCTGCCACTGTGCCCATTAAACGCTGCCACTGTGTCATCAAATGCTGCCACTGTGCCCATCAAACACTGCCACTGTGCCATCAAATGCTGCCAGTGTGCCCATCAAACTCTGCCAATGTGCCCATCCAATGCTGGCAAAGTTCCCATCATATGCTGCCACTGTGTCCATCATATGCTGCCACTGTGCCCATCAAATGCCGCCAGTGTGCCCATCAGAAGCTGACAGTGTGCCCATCAGATGCTACCAGTGTGCCCTTGAATGCCTCCAGTGTGACCCCCGTCAGCTTGCTGTCTGCCCGGCCATTATCCTGTGTTGGTGGGGCAGCGGGTGGCGGCGACGAGTGGGGTCCTCCATGCGTCTCCTGTTGTCCTCATCTCCCGTCCTCTCCCCCTGATAGGCGTCCAACAGCGGCGCTTGTCGTTTCAGCCAATCAGGTGACAGGTCACAGACCTGTCTAGTTAACTGCAGTGGTTACTTCCGGTTTCCCTGTTGGCAGCTCCGTGGAATGCACGGCATGAGCGGAGCTGTCTGTAGGTAAGTGAGGCTCAGGGCTACATTAGATGGGGCACAGTGAGGCTGCATTAGATGGGGCACAGTGAGGCTGCATTAGATGGGGCACAGTGAGGCTGCATTAGCTGGGGCACAGTGAGGCTGCATTAGATGGGGCACAGTGAGGCTGCATTAGATGGGGCACAGTGGCTGCATTTGATGGGGCACAGTGAGGCTGCATATGATGGGCACAGTGGCTGCATTCAATGGGGCACAGTGAGGGTGCTTTAGATGGGGCACAGTGAGGCTGCATTAGAGGAGGCACAGTGAGGCTGCATTAGATGGGGCACAATGAGGTTGCATTTGATGGGGCACAGTGAGGGTGCATTTGATGGGGCACACTGGCTGTATTCAATGGGGCACAGTGAGGGTGCATTATATGGGGCACAGTGAGGCTGCATATGATGGGCACAGTGGCTGCATTTGATGCTGCACAGTGGCTGCATTTGATGGGGCACAGTGGCTGCATAAGATGGGCACAGTAGCTATATTTTATGGGGCACAGTGGCAGCATTTGATGTCACAGTGGCAGCATTTGATATGGTACAGTGGCTGCGTTTGATGGGCACAGTGGCTGAGTTTGATGGCATAGTGGCTGAGTTTGATGGCACAGTGGTGGCAATTGATGGGCACAGTGGCTGTGTTTGATGGTACAGTGTAGCAATTGATGAGCACAGTGGCTGCATTCAATGGGGCACAGTGAGGGTGCTTTAGATGGGGCACAGTGAGGCTGAATTAGATGAGGCACAGTGAGGCTGCATTAGATGGGGCACAATGAGGTTGCATTCGATGGGGCACAGTGAGGGTGCATTCGATGGGGCACACTGGCTCTATTCATGGGGCACAGTGAGGGTGCATTATATGGGGCACAGTGAGGCTGCATTTGATGGGGCACAGTGGCTGCATAAGATGGGCAAAGTAGCTATATTTTATGGGGCACAGTGGCAGCATTTGATGTAACAGTGGCAGCATTTGATATGGTGCAGTGGCTGCGTTTGATGGGCACAGTGGCTGCGTTTGATGGGCACAGTGGCTGAGTTTGATGGCACAGTGGCGGCAATTGATGGGCACAGTGGCTGCGTTTGATGGTACAGTGCAGCAATTGATGAGCACAGTGGCTGCGTTTGATAGTACTGTGGCGGCAATTGATGGGCACAGTGAGGCTGCAATTGATGGGGTTTTTTTATCAAGAATTTTTTTTGTTTGCACCCCCCCAAAAATCTTGAGCACCAGCCGCCACTGGTCACTGGTATGTAGGAATTAGTGGGTAGGAGTTCCCCTTTTTGCCAAACCCCCCCCCCCCCCCCCCCCCCCGGTCACCCAGACCCTTATCTGCCCACTCCCGGGAGATTTCCCTTCCACCCACACCCGTATTCATAGACAGCTAAAAATACGCCCAGAAACAAAGACACACACACACCTTGTGCCATGATGATACAACGTCCCTTGGCGCGGCTGGCGCAGACAGATACTCCGAGAACATAAAAATCTATTATGGGGACCAGACAAGTGAAGACGCTCGGCGCACAATGGAAAGTCCGAGGACAATTCCAGAGAGCCGTAACCACCCAATATTTTCACATATCCATTCACCTCTCTGGAAAGATCGCACCTTGTAAATTGTGGCCGGACGCTGAAAATATCCCCAAATTACATTGTTTGGGTCGGAAATTTGCAGAAAGCCAGAGCACCGGAGGAAGCGACCATTAACCGTGAGGATGCCGGGAAGGAAGCGCTGGAGAAATATCTACAGTGCGGCTCTTGTATAAAATCCCAGGATAATATAATGAGGTCTTCTCCCTTTAATTCCCATCTGTCCTCCTAATGTTACAACGTATCCAATGACACAGAATTACAGAGAATAATAAACCAGATTTATTGTTCAGTGCGGCATGCTGAGTAACACTTCCAGGTATTTATTCCCTCTCCCAGAGGTCACAGGACTCCAACACAACATCTGCTTTCCTCTCCAGAAGGACCGCGCCATCTTTGTTCAGGCATCACTCAGGGTCACCATCTACTATCTGGACTGAGATACCGGCTCAGAGATAACACAATCATATAAATCCTGGTACCTGTGAAGTTCTTCGCTGTGTTCATAAATGTGTGACAAACAGCCCCCTGTTGCAGCCTCTCACCTTGTGATTTGCTACAATGTTACAATGTACAGTCTGATCACTGGGGGGGAGGGGAGAATGAGGAAATGCTTCCTCCTCCTTCTACAAAGTTACAATGTACAGTCTGATCACTGGGGGAGGGGAGAATGAGGAAATGTTTCCTCCTCCTTCTGCAAAGGTTTGGTCCACTCTTTTTTACAGATCTTCTCTAAATCCTTATGCCCCGTACACACAAGCGGACTTTTCAACATCCAAAGTCCGACGGACTGATTCCGTCAGACTATTCGATCGTGTGTGGGCTGCAACGGACTTTTGATTCACCAAAGTCTGACGGACTTTAGAATATGGAACATGCTTCAAATTTTTCCGCCGGAACTCCGCCGGACCCGGTCCCTTCGAAAAATTTGCTCGTGTGTATGCTACTCCGACGGACTAAAACCGACACTAGGGCAGCTATTGGCTACTGGCTATGAACTTCCTTATTCAAATCCAGTCGTACGTCATCACGTTCGAATCCGTCGGAGTTTAGTGTGATTGTGTGTGGCCAAGTCCGCTCAGTCGAAAAGTCCGTCAGAACTCTGTCGGAACTCCGGCAGAACTCCGGCAGAACTCCGGCAGAAGTCCTCTCGTGTGTACGGGGCTTTAGGGTTTCTTGGCTCTCGCCTGTCAACTCGAAGTTTAAGCTTCCTCTATATATTTTTTATAGGATTAAGGTCTGGTGACTGGCTAGGCCAGTGCTTCTTCTTGAGCCACTCCTTTGTTGCCTTGGTGGTATGTTTTGGGTCATTTTCATGCTGGAAGGCCCATCCATGACCCATCTTCAGTGTTCTGGCTGAGGGAAGAAGGTTCTCATCCAAGACTTTACAATACATGGTCCCCGTCCATTGGCCCCTCAATGCGGCAAAGTCGGCCTGGACCTTTAGCAGAGAAACACCTCCATGCTTGACTGGGGAGGGGAGACTGTGGAAATGCTACAGTCTGATTACTGGGGGAGGGGAGACTGAGGAAATGCTTCCTCCTCCTTCTACAAATTTCCATTGTACAGTCTGATCACTGGGGGAGGGGAGACTGAGGAAATGCCTCCTCCTCCTTCTACAAAGGTTTGGTCCACTCTTCTTTACAGATCTTCTCTAAATCCTTAAGGTTTCTTGGCTGTCGCTTGGCAACTGGAAGTTTCAGCTCCCTCCGTAAGATTTCTATAGGATTAAGGTCTGGAGACTGGCTAGGCCACTGCTTGACTTTAATGTGCTCCTTCTTGAGCCACTCCTTTGTTGCCTTGGTCGGTATGTTTTGGGTCATTGTCATGCTGGAAGACCCATCCACGACCCATCTTCAGTGTTCTGGCTGAGGGAAGAAGGTTCATCCAAGATTTTATAATACATGGCCCCCCGTCCATTGGCCCCTCAATGCGGAAAAGTCGCTCTTCTACCTTTAGCAGAGAAAGCCCCAAAGCATCATGTGTCCACCTCCGTGCTTGTCTGTAGGGATGGTGTTCTTAGGGTCATAGTCAGCATTTTTCTCCTTCCAAACACGGCGAGTCGATTTGATGCCAAAGAGCTCAATTTTGGTCTCATCTGACCACAGCACTTCCTCCCAATCCTTCTCTGAATCATTTAGATGTTCATTGGCAAACTTTAGATGGACCTCTACATGTGGCTTCTTCAGGAGGAGGACCTTGTGGGCTCTGCAGGATTTCAATCCATGGCGGTGTATTGTGCTACCAATGGTTGGTTTGGTGACTGTGGTCCCAACTGCCTTGAGATCCTTCACAAGCTCCTCCCGTGTAGTTCTGGGCTGATCCCTCACTTTTCTCATGACCATCCTCACCCCATGAGGAGAAATCTTACATGGAGCTCCAGACCGAGGGCGATTGATGGTTATTTTGGATTTTCTCCCATTTGTGAATAATCACTCCAACAGTTGTCTCCTTCTCACCAAGCTTCTTGCTGATGGTCCTGTAGCCCATTCCAGCCTTGTGCAGGTCTACAATCTTGTCCCTGATGTCCTCTGACAGCTCTTTGGTCTTCCCCATGATGGTGAGGGTTTGGATGGAAGGAAGAGATTCTGTGGACAGGCGTCTTTTCAATCCATGGCGGCGTATTGTGCTACCAATGGTTGGTTTGGTGACTGTGGTCCCAACAGCCTTGAGATCATTCACAAGCTCCTCCCGTGTAGTTCTGGGCGGATCCCTCACTTTTCTCATGACCATCCTCACCCCATGAGGAGAAACCTTCATGGAGCTCCAGACCGAGGGCGATTGATGGTTATTTAGTATTTTTTCCATTTACGAATAATCCCTCCAACAGTTGTCTCCTTCTCACCAAGCTTCTTGCTGATGGTCTTGTAGCCCATTCCAGCCTTGTGCAGGTCTACAATCTTGTCCCCGATGTCCTCTGACAGCTCTTTGGTCTTCCCCATGATGGTGAGGGTTTGAATGGAAGGAAGAGATTCTGTGGACAGGCGTCTTTTATACACATAACGAGTTTTCGTTAAGAGAACCTTCTTACCTACTTCTAGTCCGGGCATTTTCTGGCACTTTTTGTTCACATATAACAATCAGTATTTTGTCCCCCCCCCCCCCCCCCCAATCACCCAAGTCAACTTTTTCTGTCTGGGCACTGGGTCCAGTGCTTCTCTTGCGGCGGGAGATCCACCGGAGCTGGGGGCCCAGGGACCAGCGAGCCCGGGGACCAGCCTGATTAGGGCACCACAAATACTTCCCTACCCATCCCTTCCTCCGGAGAACCAAGACCAGCAACCAGTGGCAGCCCATAATGCAGGGCGCAGGGGCTCCGCCCCCCCAATCCATGCATCCGAGCCCCCTAATCTACATGCAGAGCACCGGACACATACATTCCAATGTTTTTTTGTTTTTTTTAAGCACGTGATTAGAGCCAGAGGCTCTAATTGGCTTCAAAAAAGGGAGGGCTTGGGGCGCAGAGCACTGCGCCCCGAGCCCACCCAGTTGTGTGGCTATAGCTAATGAATATTGGCTATTGTCTTCCTAATTCCTGATTCTCCTCCCAGCCAATGAGGAAGCGGGGGTTCCCTCACACGATTGGCTTGAGAGGAGAAGCAATCCTATTGGCCGCCGAGGAGGAGGGTAAGTGTGGGACTTGGGACCAACCGGGGGGCGAGAGTGCGGGGCGTGCCTGTTTCTGGCCCGACTGGGGCGGGGGGGGGGGGGGGGGGGCTTTTGTCGCCTATGACTGACTGATCGTCCCCATCCCTATGTTTCTATGATTGTCCCCATCCCCCAGCAACTGGACCTACCGGGTAGACACTAAGCTGAAGCAGCACCGACTGCCAGGGGAGCAGGAGAAGGAGAACCCGACCCCATAGGTGCAAGGCTTTGCCCAATCAGGGCACGGGGAATAGGTGATTGTTAAGGACGTCGGGACGCCGGGAAGGTGCAAGGCTTTGCCCAATCAGGGCACGGGGAATAGGTGATTGTTAAGGACGCCGGGAAGCCAGACGCTGTGTCCTTAACATTGGATGAGTCATCAGCTGTCAACGGGCTTCCCCACTGACAGCTGAATGAAGAAAAATATGAGAAAAGAAATGTGAGAAAAAAATGGCATGGGGATCCCCCCTCAGTCCATACCAGGCCCTTCGGAAAAAAAGGGCCATACCGAAAGATAAAGAAAAAAAATGGCGTGGGGCCCCCCCTGAAATCCATACCAGACCCTGGCAGGCCAGCATGGGGCCTGTCAGGTCAGGAAAGTGGGGGGGGGGGGATAAGCGAGAGCATCCCCCCCTTCTCCTGAACCATACCAGGCCACATGCCCTCAACATGAGGAGGGGGTGCTTTTGGGGCAGAGGGGGGCACCAAACTGCATGGTACTTGCATTTTATACCCGCATGTCAGCAAGTTAAGTGGGGGTGCCCGGCATGGCTGCACATCTGCAAAAGGGTTGTGCACTTTTGCACGTTGCAGGAAAAGCGCGTGATTTGCGTGCATTCCCGCAATGCACACGCACGAACGTAGCCAAAGTTATTCAAAAAAATAAAATAAATCTTCTATATTTGTTTTTCCGCCGTTCACCCTTTTAAAAACGAGGTCAGCTCTTGCTGAGACTTTCTGGAAGTGCTGACGATGTATTGTGATCTCTCCTGACTCCCCGCTGTTTTCTTTCACTCTTCGCAGGCCAACGTTTTGTCCAGTTAATAAAACTGCTGACAAGGAGCCTTTACATCCAGCTAATTCCTCATTAATTGGCGCCTTGGCGTTTGCGGGGCGGAATGGGGTACGGCCGTTGAAGCGGAGACGCTGCAGTCACCACGTCTAAATCGGGCTTGTCGCTGACAGCGCCGGGGATCGGGTTGTATCTTATTTTCCATTAACAGGTGCTGGCCACCACAATAAATGTCTGGAAAAGTAACATCTGGTAGGACCATCACCAAGCCTTAATAACCTCGTCCACACAGGAGCCGTAAAAAGTGACAGTAGAGGGATTACCGAGCGAAAGAATGGACGCCACACCGCAGATTGACACCGGACCGCCGCTCCTCTCCTACTCAACGTCATTTAAAGGCCCACTCCGGGCAGAACCCATCTTCCAGTTCTGTGTAGCTGTTGGCAGGCCGAATCATGAGATGTTTTCTTCCATTTTTTTCCCCTACATTTCCCATTTGCACACAAAACAAAACACTAGATATAGATGGAAAAAATATATAATATGAGGGGAAGTCAGACGGTGCAGGGGCATAAATAAGGGGGACAGGGGTTCAAACCCAAAGGGGTTGAAGCAGTCGCTATTGCGAGCTCATTGTGAACCACCCGTCTGATGAGTGGATTTCATGGAGGGAGGAAA
Organism: Lithobates pipiens; assembly: GCF_037356315.1. Classification (NCBI taxonomy): domain Eukaryota; kingdom Metazoa; phylum Chordata; class Amphibia; order Anura; family Ranidae; genus Lithobates; species Lithobates pipiens. The sequence continues at coordinate 9,558,080 of NW_027507789.1, read as the reverse complement.
GCTACACTAGAGACTGGGAGGAGCTACACTTGGGGATGGAGAAGATCTGTACTGGGGGGGGCTGTACAGAGATGAGCTGTACTGGTGGGGAGGGTCTGTACTGGGGGTAAGCTGTGCTGGGGATCTGTACTGGTGCTGGGGGGAGCTGTACTAAAGAGAGCTGTGCTTGTTGGGGGGGCTATACTGGGGGAGCTGTGCTTGTGCTGGGGATTCTGTACTGGGGGGGGGGGGGGGGGGGCTGTGCCGATGGGGGGATCTGCACTGGTGGGGGGGATCTCTACATGGGGAAGCTATACTGGTGTAATATTAGGGTCGCCATCTTTTCTTCAAGTCAAACTCGAACACTTTAGCGGCGCACAGCAATTTTTTTTTATACATATATTTTGCTAATAAATAAAATTTCTAATCATATGAAGTTAATAACAGGAGTCCCCTTTACATCAGAGTCCACAGAGTTCCCCTTTTACATCTGAACTCGCAGAGATCCCTTACAATGTAAAGCGGGAATCTGCAGACTCTGATGTAATGGAGAGCTCAGGGGACTCTAACATAAGGGATGCTCTGGGAACCCTGATCTAAGGGGGAACACTGACAACTCTGATGTAGGGAAAGAACTATGATGTAAGGGGGGACACTGGGGTCTCTGATGTAAAGGGGAACTATGATGTAAGGGGGGACACTGGGGTCTCTGGTGTAAAGGGGAACTATGATGTAAGGGGTGCTCTGAGAACCCTGATTTACCTTAGTGTACTCTCTCAGAGGCAGGAGAGAAAACTTCAGTCACAGACAGGGATTAATGGTGAGCTCACTCACCCCTTGGCAGTCAGCACCTCTCATCCAGATGTATTTGAGGCTGCTGGACTTCAAATTTCCTGCCCCCACTTTCCTTTTCTGAGGCACAGCCCTGGGGATTGGAGTGTGGGCAGATACAGAGGGGTAGGGGCAGGAGGAAGAGGTGCAGATCCAGCCCCCTCTACTCTCCCATATGTGTGTGTTTGGGGGGGGGGGGGATTGTTAGTGTTGGCTTTGGGCAGCATGAACAAGAGTGTAACAGACACTCTCAGCTTAGACAACTGCAGCCAGCAACCCTGCTGGGAAGCCATAGTCCAGTCTGAATATGTCCGGGTTTCAGGCAGTCTGAAACCTGGACACATGAATCCAAACCCGAACTGTCCGGGTGAATCCCGGACAGGTGGCAACCCTATGTAATATGCACTGGGGGGAATCTGTTCTTGGGGAGATGTACTGGGGTGATCTGTACTAGTTGGGGGGGGATCTGTATTGGGGGTATCTGTACTGGTGAGGGAAATTTTACCTGGAGGAGCTTTACTAGGGGTAAGCTTTACTGGTGATGGGGGGAGTTGTACTAGTAGGGGGGGGGAGTCTGTACTGGGGGTAAGTTGTACTGGTTCTGGGGGATCTGTATTTGGGGGGGTGATGTACTAGGGGTTTTATGTACTGGTGAGGGGTATTTTACTTGGTGGGGGGATCTGTACTAGGGGTAAGCTTTACTGGTGTTGGGGGGAGCTGTACTAGTAGGGAGGGGGGGGGGGAGTCTGTACTGAGGGTAAGTTGTACTGGTGCTGGGGATCTGTACTTGGGGAGTGATGTACTGGGGGTTATCTGTACTTGTGAGGGGTATTTTACTTGGTGGGGGGGATCTGTACTGGGGGTAAGCTTTACTGGTGCTGGGGGGAGCTGTACTAGAAGGGAGGGGGGGGGGGGGAGTCTGTACTGGGGGTAAGTTGTACTGGTGCTGGGGGATCTGTATTTGGGGGGGTGATGTACTGGGGGTTATCTGTACTGGTGAGGGGTATTTTACTTGGTGGGGGGATCTGTACTGGGGGTAAACTTTACTGGTGTTGGGGGGAGCTGTACTAGTAGGGAGGGGGGGAGTCTGTACTGGGGGTAAGTTGTACTTGTGCTGGGGGATCTGTATTTGGGGGGTGATGTACTGGGGGTTATCTGTACTGGTGAGGGGTATTTTACTTGGTGGGGAGATCTGTACTGGGGGATAGCTTTAGTGGTGCTGGGGGGAGCTGTACTAGTGGTGCTGGGAAAATCTGTATTTGGGGGGAGATGTACTATTTCTATTACAAAGGATGTTTTGCATTCCTTGTAATAGGAATAAAAGTGATCCAAATTTTTTATTTTTTTTAAAAGGACAGTGTAAAAATAAAAAAATAAGAAGTAAAATAAATAAGAAAAAATTAATAAAATTCAAAGCGTCCCCTCCCTCTCAGTTTGCGTGCAGAAGCGAACGCATATGTAAGTCGCGCCTACACGTGTAAACGTTCTTCAAACCACACATGTGAGGTATCGGCGCGATCGTTAGAGCGAGAGCAATAATTCTAGCACAGTAACTCAAAACATGCAACCTGTAGATTTTTTTTTTTTTAAACGTCACCTATGTAGATTTTTAAGTGCCAAAATTTGTCACCACTCCACAAGCGGGCGCAATTGTGAAGCGTGACATGTTGGGTGTCAATTTACTCTGCGTAACGTTGTCTTTCACAATATAGAAAGAAATTGGGATAACTTTACCGTGTTCTTTTTTTTATTCAAAAAAGTGTATTTTTTCGCAAAAAATTGCGTTTGTAAGAACGCTGTGCAAATACGGTGTGACATAAAGTATTGCAACAGCCGCTATTTTATTCTCTAGGGTGTCTGAAAATATATATATAATGTTTGGGGGTTCTGAGTCATTTTTTAGCAAAAAACAAAAATGATTTTAACTTGTAAACAACAGTTGGCAAAAATAGGCGCGGTCCTTAAGTGGTTAACCACTTTCCGCCCGGCCTATAGCCGAATGACGGCTGGGCGGTGGTTCACTGGGTGCCATATGGCGCCCAGCAGGATAACAAGCCAGTGCGCGTGCGCCCACAGGATACGTAGTGTGTCTTCGCAACTTCGATCGAGGTAAAGAGCCTCTGATGGAGGCTCTTACCACATGATCAGCTGTGTCCAATCACATGTATCGCATATGACAGACGCGAGTAGAGGATCGGCTAATCTCCTGACGGGGGGGGTCTGCATTGATCCCCCAAGGATGCCCACCCAGGACCACCAGGGATGCCCATCAATGACCACCAGGGATGCCAATCAGTGCCCATCAATGATGCCAATCATTGCCCATCATAAATACCTACCAGTGTCTCCTCATCAGTGATGCCTATCAGTGCCATCTATCACTGTCCATCAGTGCCACCTATCAGTGCCCATCAGTGTTGTCTATCAGTGCCCATCAGTGCCACCTGTGAGTGCCCATCAGTGCCGCCTATCAATGCCCATCAGTGCTGAATATTAGTGCCCATCATCAGTGCCACCTCATCTGTGCCCATCAGTGCCGCCTTATAAGTGCCCATCAGGGAAGGAGAATTTTAAGAGGGAAGTTTCAGGAAGAAACATTTAATTTTAAATAAGGAACTTTGAAGTAAAATAAGGGTCAGTGCCCGTCTGCAGCCTCACCATTGCCATCAATGCAGCCTGATAAATGCCCATCTGCAGCCTCATCAGTCCACATCAATGCAGCCTCACCATTGCCTTTAATGAGGCGGCCTCACCATTGCCTTCAATGCAGCAGCCTCACCATTGCCTTCAATGCAGCAGCCTCACCATTGCTTTCAATGCAGCAGCCTCACCATTGCCATCACTGCAGCAGCCTCACCATTGCCATCAATGCAGCAGCCTCACCATTGCTTTCAATGCAGCAGCCTCACCATTGCCATCACTGCAGCAGCCTCACCATTGCCAGCAATGTAGCAGCCTCACCATTGCCATCAATGCAGCAGCCTCACCATTGCCGTCAATGTAGCAGCCTCACCATTGCCATCAATGCAGCAGCCTCACCATTGCCTTCAATGCAGCAGCCTCACCATTGCTTTCAATGCAGCAGCCTCACCATTGCCATCACTGTAGCAGCCTCACCATTGCCATCAATGCAGCAGCCTCACCATTGCTTTCAATGCAGCAGCCTCACCATTGCCATCACTGCAGCAGCCTCACCATTGCCATCAATGCAGCGGCCTCAGCATTGCCATCAATGCAGCGGCCTCACAATTGTCATCAATGCAGCAGCCTCACCATTGCCATCAACGCAGCAGCCTCACCATTGCCATCAATGCAGCAGTCTCACCATTACCATCACTGCAGCAGCCTCACCATTGCCTTCAATGCAGCAGCCTCACCATTGCCATCACTGCAGCAGCCTCATCATTGCCATCAATGCAGCAGCCTCACCATTGCTTTCAATGCAGCAGCCTCACCATTGCCATCACTGCAGCAGCCTCACCATTGCCATCAATGCAGCGGCCTCACCATTGCCATTAATGCAGCGGCCTCACCATTGCCTTCAATGCAGCTGCCTCACCATTGCCATCAATGCAGCCTGATAAATGCCCATCTGCAGCCTCATCAGTCCACATCAATGCGGCCTCACCATTGCCTTCAATGAGGCGGCCTCACCATTGCCTTCAATGCAGCAGCCTCACCATTGCTTTCAATGCAGCAGCCTCACCATTGCCATCACTGCAGCAGCCTCACCATTGCCATCAATGCAGCAGCCTCACCATTGCTTTCAATGCAGCAGCCTCACCATTGCCATCACTGCAGCAGCCTCACCATTGCCATCAATGCAGCGGCCTCACCATTGCCATCAATGCAGCTGCCTCACAATTGTCATCAATGCAGCGGCCTCACCATTGCCATCAACGCAGCAGCCTCACCATTGCCATCAATGCAGCAGTCTCACCATTGCCATCACTGCAGCAGCCTCAACATTGCCTTCAATGCAGCAGCCTCACCATTGCCTTCAATGCAGCAGCCTCACCATTGCCTTCAATGCAGCAGCCTCACCATTGCCTTCAATGCAGCAGCCTCACCATTGCATTCAATGCAGCAGCCTCACCATTGCCATAAATGCAGCAGCCTCATCATTGCCATCAATGCAGCAGCCTCACCATTGCCATCAATGCAGCAGCCTCACCATTGGCATCAATGCAGCAGCCTCACCATTACCTTCAATGCAGCGACCTCACCATTGCCTTCAATGCAGCGGCCTCACCATTGCCATCAATGCAGCAGCCTCACCATTGCCATCAATGCAGCGGCCTCACCATTGCCTTCAATGCAGCAGCCTCACCATTGCCATCAATGCAGCGGCTTCACCATTGCCATCAATGCAGCAGCCTCACCATTGCCTTCAATGCAGCGGCCTCACCATTGCCATCAATGCAGCAGCCTCACCATTGCCATCAATGCAGCGGCCTCACCATTGCCTTCAATGCAGCGGCCTCACCATTGCCTTCAATGCAGCAGCCTCACCATTGCCATCAATGCAGCGGCCTCACCATTGCCATCAAAGCAGCGGCCTCACCATTGCCTTCAATGCAGCTGCCTCACCATTGCCATCAGTCCAGCCCGATCGATGCCCACCTTCAGCCTAGAGGGGACAGGGAGGGGGGGCGGGACGAGTGCCAACAGATTACATACAGAATCTCCTATGATGGACAGAACAGTGGTCCAATGGCGGCCCAGGAGATGGGACTTCCTATTACAGAGGCCGCCATGTAATCTGACTGCGTTTGTCCAGCTCCCTTCCCTGTCCCCCTCCCCCGAGGCAACTAAAATTGAAGTATCAGCGTATAACACGCACACGCTACTTGCACCCGATTTTCAGGGTGAAAAGGTGCGTATTATATGCCAATAAATATTATATTGTTACAAAATTTTATAACAGAAACAAAGAAAATCTTCTTCGTCTTTTTTTATTTGTTTAGCAAACAATGAAAACCGCAGAGGTGATCAAATACCACCAATGGAAAGCTCTGTTTGTGGGAACGAAATGATAAAAATGTCATTTGTGTACAGCGTAGCAATGGCCGCGCCATTGTCATTTAAAAAGCGCCGGCGCTGAAAGCTGGAAATTGTCCTGGGCAGGCGGTGAAAGTGTCCGGTATTGAAGGGGTTAAACGAAGTCCTCCTCAATCCCGATGCCGTTTCCCCTTCCTTCCTCTGTGCCTCTTGCTGGTTTTAGACTGGGATTTGCCGCGGACGAAGCGGCTCTCCCGCACAGTAGCACATCACATCATTTTCCTGTCTGTGCGTCCAAAAAAGCGCTCTTCTCTTCCCTCGGCGAGCGCCGGCCTGGAAAGATTTAAGCACAGTCTGGACCCCGGGCATCCAAGGGAAAGCATCCATCAGGGCGTGTCGGCATCTTGGATGAAGGCGTCTGATGAAGACACGGGCGACCGGCTGCCATACAGCTCCGGAGCCGCACGTCCCCGCCGCCGCGCCGGCCAGCCGGCGTCCCGTGCCAGATCATGGGCATGCTGGAACTTGTAGATCCCCAATGGGCTGAGGAGTGGAGGAGTCTGGAAAATCCTCTCCAACAAAGGATCCATACACCACGGCCACTGATACTCTGCTGCAGGCGTTCCTCGGCGCGGGGCGGTCTGCTCCGGGCGGGGATACTTCAAGAACATTATAGGATCACATGAAGACATGTATGACTCTTCATGGCTGTCAGCAAGAAAAGAAAACATAAACTACGTTCACATGTTGTCCTTGTGCTCCAGTCCAGTCACTGTGCCTAGGCTGCAGGCAGGAGGAGGCATTTCCCCAGTCTCCCCTCCCCCAGTGATCAGACTGTACATTGTAACTTTGTAGAAGGAGGAGGAAGCATTTCCTCAGTCTCCCCTCCCCCAGTGATCAGACTGTACATTGTAGCTTTGGAGATGATGGAGGAAGCATTTCCCCAGTCTCCCCTCCCCCAGTGATCAGACTGTACATTGTAACTTTGTAGAAGGAGGAGGAAGCATTTCCTCAGTCTCCCCTCCCTCAGTGATCAGACTGTACATTGTAACTTTGTAGAAGGAGGAGGAGGCATTTCCTCAGTCTCCCCTCCCCCCAGTGATCAGTCTGTACATTGTAACTTTGTAGAAGGAGGAGGAGGCATTTCCTCAGTCTCCTCTCCCCCAGTGATCAGTTTGTACATTGTAACTTTGTAGAAGGAGGAGGAGGCATTTCCTCAGTCTCCTCTCCCCCAGTGATCAGACTGTACATTTTAACTTTGTAGAAGGAGGAGCAGGTCTGCTCCTATGGAGAGGATTGATTTACCCATATAAGGCAATGTCCGGCATACTAAGCCTTATTTACAGGGAGACAATCACACATGAAATACAGTGGGGGGTGAAGTGGAGGGTAGAAGTGGGGAAGCTGTTGATTCAGATTTGTCTAAGGATGATATGGAGAGGTTGGAGGATAAAAGGAGGAGGGGTAAGTACTGCATCCTCTATGGATGATGAGTCCCAGGGTGCAATGAAGTGTGCTGGTTCTCCAGGGAGAGGGAGTAGTCAGGCTAAGATACGGCTGTCTCAACTACCCTAATGGCAGTTCCCACTCCGTTAAAAGCGACAACCATTAATGTTGCCATCTTAAGATCAGTAAGCGCTCGTTATATGGCCTTATTTTTGCTCAGCGAGTTTGATGCTGACATTTTGTTTTTGCAAGAGAGTGAGACCCATCTGAGTAGTCTGGCCGATATACATCTGGTAAAGAAGGAGCAGAGATGTGGTCCCTCCTTTTGGTCTCTTGCGGCCGAGCCTTACAGCGGGGTTACGGTCCTTTTCTCTTGTATGGTAGCATGCCGGCGGGTTATCGAGATAGAGATTGGGAGATGCATGTTCTTGGGCGTCTCTGTGAGGGGGCAGGACCTGCGCCTGATTAACATCTATGGTCCCCAGATGAAGTGGGACAGGAAATGCCTCTTTACAAATATTAAGCCTTTTCTTTTTATTGCCCAACACCATTACTAGGCCTAAAGACCGGAGAGTTTTCAGAGATAAGCTGGGCTATGACACCCTTTTTCTCAATGAGATAGTTAGGGAAGCAGGTCTGGTAGATGTGCACATTAAGCTCTGCCCCGACAGCACGGGGTTCACTTTTCAGCGAGGTAGTAGTCAGAGTAGGTCGTTTTTTTTAAAGGGAGACTCTGCTTTTTCGGGCAGTGGAGTTTTCTGACCACTGTATTCTATCTGTGACGCTGAATGCCTCAGACATGCCAACTAGGGGGAGGGGTATCTGGAGATTGAATTTGGCCCTCCTGGAAGACGAGAGAGTAAGACAATCCTTTGAGGATTTTTTTCAAGCACAGGTAACTATCCTAGACTTTTGCAACAGTAAGTCAGAATGGTGGGAGCTTGTAAAACAGGAGATTGTTGGGTTTTCAAGGCCATAGGAAGAAAGAATCAGCAAGATAAGTACATCACCTACCAGTGCTTGCAGAGGAAACTTGACCACCTTTTTTTCAAATGGAGGAGATTGTGGGGGGATCTCTGAGGTGAAGCTTCTTCTTAGGAGACCTCAATATGACCGGCACACCTCTTTGGTTCAGAAGAGGGATTACGGGAAATACCATTATCCTGACCCTTACCAGAACTGTAAACAGAGCGTAGCAGTTAAGACGGTCAATGGCCTGAAGGACAGTATGGACTCTCTGACGAAGTCTAGGTCAGGGATCCTGGAGGTGGTCAGGTCATACTATGCCGATCTCCTGGGAGGATGGAACCTTGATTGGACAAGGATGTTGGGTTTTCTACACCAGGACTGGAAAGTAATGTTCCTTTGATGAATTTGACAGATGAAATCACTGCAGATGAGGTAGTCCAGGCTATTGATAAACTGGCCATCAAGAAAACGCCAGGGCCAGATGTTTGACAGCCGAATTTTATAAATGTTTTAAGACGATCCTGGCTCCCTACCTTGCAGAGGTTTTTAATGGCTGTTTGTATGAGGGTTCTCTCCCTCCCTCCATGAGGCAATCTGCAGTGATCCTTCTGTCAAAGGGTAAAGATCCTTCGATGATTGAGAATTGGCTCCCCATTAGTCTTCTTAATGTCGATAGAAAGATACTAGCAAAGATTTTTTTTCTGGTGATTTTACCAGTGGCAGGCAGTTTGTTATCCCACCACCAGCACTGCTCGGCCCAAGGTAGAAGCACTTTCCCAGCAGTGTTAGCCGTCCGCGAGGCCTTGGAGCGTTGTAGGGCTGCTGGTTGTGGTAAATTTTTGCTGACATTGGATCAGGCTAAGGGCTTTGATAGGGTTAATCATGAGTACTTATGGCTCCTTCATGGCAAATATGGCCTGGAGGGGGGGGGTTTCATTGATTGGCTCATGATTTTGTACAAGCATTCCTCTGGTTAATAGATGGGTCGGGCAGCCCTTTGTGGTCGGCTCGGGTGTGCGTCAGGGGTGTCCATTGAGTCCTCTGCTATATGTGTTTGCAATCGATCCCTTCATTAGAAGGCTAGAGAGTGTCCATTGTGTGGGGTACCTTTTGGGCATCGCTGGAGAGCCTCCTTTGAAGGTTGTGGCCTATGCTGATGATGTTTCTGTTTTTGTATCTGGGACTGGGGAGGCGCAGGAGATGGTCTCAGTGATAAGGCAGTATACAGAGGCATCAGGTTCAAAGGTCAACCAGGACAAGTGTGAAGCTTTCTGGATGGGCGTGGAAGGTGAGAGCTTTGTTCTCCCGGATGACTTCGAAGCCCCAAGAAAAATTTAGAGTTCTATGCATTACATTTGGTTCAGGTGACTATGGTCATCAATCAGATGGGGGGGGGGGGGGGAGGGTGGTCTAGGGATGATCAACCCTGTAGTCTTTTTCTCTCTGATGTTTGGTAACATGTTGGCAGAGAGATCGCCTGGGTGGGTTGGTATTTTCCAGTTAGGGCCGGTTCACACTGCGGCGCGAGGCGAGGCGACACGGCTCGCCTCGCCTCGCTCCCGCAAGTCGTCCCCATTGAGTACAATGGAACCGTTCTGAGAGGAGCGACTCGAGTCGCTCCGACTCAGAAAAAAGGTTCCTGTACTACTTCGGGGCGACTTCGGGGGCGACTTGCATTGACTTCTATGCAGAAGTCCTCTGCAAGTCGCCGCTGACCCCCCCTGCAAGTCGCGGCGAGGAAGTCGGAGACGCCTCGCTGCGGCTCGCAGTGTGAACCGGCCCTTATGGTTTCAATGCTTTCTGTTTGTCAAATGCTTCAAGTAAGAGAAAGTAAGAGCAGGAGAAGTCAGATCTATTCCAAGGAAACTTCTTGAGAAGCGGATCATGAGCTTTGCTTTTTGCGAGCCACGGGCATTAAGGAATTGCCCAAGCCTGGTTTTGGGGGTGGGTTTGCGATTGATTAATTTGGAGAGAATCCTAATGAAGTTTAGGGATCAGGCTTGGCTTGCCTTTCATGGAGTTTCTTGAAGTTTCTTTCCATGAGTGATCGGGGCTGCCCGAGAGTGGAGTGTGGAGGAGTGGTGGAGTCCATGGATCACTTTCTACTTCAGTGCCCTTTTAATATAGAGGTGTACAAGAGGGTGGGGAGGGCTCTGAGTATACCCTTCCCCCCCCCATATGAGTTATGCAGAGTGGGTGTATGGGGCTTTCCAGACTCGTCAGGATTATGATTTGTAAACACTTTTTTTAGTTAGTCCGTTATTTCATATGGAGTGCACAGTGTCAGGTATCCCTATGGAGTAAAATCCTCCCCGTGGAAGTGGTCATGCAGGACATTCTGGTGAGGTTGAGAAGATTCGGGGTCTTGAGAAAAAGAGGTGGCAGCAGGAGGCCTGGATAAGGGTGTGGAGATATATCAGGACTCTGTAGCTGCTGCCTGTTGATCTCGGGATGTGCGTTTTTTTCTTTGTATTCTTCTTTCACTCCCTTAGATTTTCAGAACAAATATATTTTTGATAAAAGGCTACATGCATGGTGACTGTGATGTTCCTTAGTCTGGCTCTCTTGTAACAACGTTGTGCACAATTTGGTTTGCACCATTTATTATGTTATTGTTTTTTTTTGTTTTGTATATGTATGTCATATTCAATTATTTTGTAATTTATTTATTATGGTTTTATTGTATATAAGTTGTTGTTTGTAAGATTTTTCAATAAACAAAATTAACCCCTCATAATGGGCACAGCGGGTGTACAGACCCGGGAACTCAGCCCAGGGATGGTGGGAACCCCTCACGATGGGCACAGCCGGCTTACACGCCCAGGAACTTAACCCAGGGATGGTGGGAACCCCTCATAATGAGCACAGCAGGGGTAAAGACCTGGGAACTCAGCACAGGGATTGTGAGAACCCTTCATAATGGGCACAGCAGATGTACAGACCCAGGAACTCAGCCCAGGGATGGTGGAAACCCCTCATAATGAGCATAGCAGGTGTACAGACCCAGGAACTCAGCCCAGGGATGGTGGGAATCTCTCATAATGAGCATAGCAGGGGTACAGACTGGGGAACTCAGCACAGGGATGGTGGGAACCCCTCATAATGGGCACAGCAGGTGTACAGACCCAGGAACTCAGCACAGGGATGGTGGGAACCCCAATGGTCACAGCAGGTGTACTGACCTGGGAACTCAGCCCAGGGATGGTGGGAACCCCTCATAATGAGCACAGCAGGGGTACAGACCCAGGAACTCAGCCCAGGGATGGTGGGAACCCCTCATAATGGGCACAGCAGGTGTACAGACCCAGGAATTCAGCACAGGGATGGTGGGAACCCCTCATAATGGGCACAGCAGGTGTACAGACCCAGGAACTCGGTGCAGGGATAGGGGAAGCTCCTTATACTATCTCTCCAGTATCTATTGAATAGTGATGGACGAACTTCCGACGGGACGTTTCGCGAACGCGAAACGCGAACGGACACAAACGTTCGCGAAAACGACCGTTCGCCGCGGGCTCCATTGACTTCAATGGGAGGCGAATTTCGCAAACCTTTAGGTCGAATTTGCGGCCACGGGGTAATTATTAGGGGGTAGCACGTAGTCCCACCACCTGGACAATAGCATAATACATGTATGAGGTGAATTTGGGATCGATAACTACAAGCATTTTTTTTTTATTTGGGAAATTGTTCTGACAATTCAGGACTATGGAGCTAATGAAGGCAATGGAGGAGAGGGAAGGTCAGGGACCAGGGTAGGCAAACAAGAGGGTGCAGGAGATACAGAGCACTGACAGCAGCACCGTAATACAGAGCACTGACATCAGCACCGTGACATACAGCGCTGACAGCAGCTCCGTGACATACAGCGCTGACAGCAGCTCCGTGACATACAGCGCTGACAGCAGCTCCGTGACATACAGCGCTGACAGCAGCTCCGTGACATACAGCGCTGACAGCAGCTCCGTGACATACAGCGCTGACAGCAGCACCGTGACATACAGCGCTGACAGCAGCTCCGTGACATACAGCGCTGACAGCAGCTCCGTGACATACAGCGCTGACAGCAGCTCCGTGACATACAGCGCTGACAGCAGCTCCGTGACATACAGCGCTGACAGCAGCTCCGTGACATACAGCGCTGACAGCAGCACCGTGACATACAGCGCTGACAGCAGCTCCGTGACATACAGCGCTGACAGCAGCTCCGTGACATACAGCGCTGACAGCAGCTCCGTGACATACAGCGCTGACAGCAGCTCCGTGACATACAGCGCTGACAGCAGCTCCGTGACATACAGCGCTGACAGCAGCTCCGTGACATACAGCGCTGACAGCAGCTCCGTGACATACAGCGCTGACAGCAGCTCCGTGACATACAGCGCTGACAGCAGCTCCGTGACATACAGCGCTGACAGCAGCTCCGTGACATACAGCGCTGACAGCAGCTCCGTGACATACAGCGCTGACAGCAGCACCGTAAGCAGCCCCAGGAGGAAGTCAGCACAGCACAGGGATGGTGTGATCCCCTCATAATAAGAACCCCCAGGAGGAAGTCAGCACAGCACAGGGATGGTGGGAGCCCCTCATAATAAGAACACCCAGGAGGAAGTCAGCACAGCACAGGGATGGTGGGAACCCCTCATAATAAGCAGCCCCAGTAGAAATATGACACCGCTCAACCTCTTCAAAGAGGAGGGTAGGGGCATATAGTACGGTGTGCTTTTTTGGGTCAGGGAAGTGAGCCAAATGAATTAAGAAGGTCTGTGTGCTTGATTCCAAAAATTGTTTATAGACATATACATGGTCTACTGATCACATGTGTTGAATTCCTCCGAGATCCATGCCTCATTCATTTTTAGAAATGTGAGGTAGTTAACACTGTGGTGAGCTAGGCGAGTACGCTTATCGGTCACAATCCCCCCTGCTGCGCTGAACGTCCTTTCGGACAGGACACTGGATGAGGGGCAAGCCAACAGTTCGATTGCAAATTGGGCAAGCTCTGGCCAGAGGTCAAGCCTGCCCACCCAGTAGTCTAGGGGTTCATCACTCCTCAGAGCGTCCACATCGGCCGTTAACCCAATGTAGTCGGACACCTGACGGTCTAGGCGTTCCCTGATGCTGGATCCGGATGACACCTGTCGATGGGTCGGCTGAAAGAATGACCTCATATCCGAAGTCACCAACACATCTTCAAACCGGCCTCTTCTTGCAGGCGCTGTTGGATTGGTACCCGCAAATCCTTCTCTGGGAGTGGGAATTGCTCCTCTGCCAGCGCACGCAAAAGCAGAATGCAGCATTTCTCGAAGCAAGGCCTGGAAGTGCTGCATTCTGACAGCCCTCTGCGACGGCGGTAACATTTCCGCCATTTTGTGTTTGTACCGGGGGTCTAAGTACGTTGCCACCCAGTACTGGTCCTTGACCCTCATGCTTTTTATACGGGGGTCCCTATTAAAACACTGGAGCATGAAGGCCCCCATTTGCACTAAAGTGGAAGCGGTGTGGTGGCCTGGCTCCTGCTCATCATCCAGGATAATGTCGTCCTCTTCATTCTCCTCTCCCCATCCTCGCACAACAGGGATCCCAGAAAGGTTTAAAGCATGCTCTTCTTGCTCCTGCTCATCCGCCCCGGCACCATCCTCCTCTGACTCCTCATCAGACTCCTGTTGTTGACTTGTCTCAGATAGAGTAGCCCCCCCTGGGAATTCATCCAGCATTGCGACTTCCTCATCTTCCCGCTCCTGCTCCTCCACAGCCTGATCAATGACACGACGCAATGCACGCTCCAGAAAGAAGGCATAAGGTACCATGTCACTGATGGCGCCATGGCTGCGACTGACCAGTTTGGTGATCTCCTCAAATGGCCGCAGAAGTCTGCATGTGTCGCGCATGAGCAGCCACTGGCGCGGTGAAAAAAAACCCAGCTCCCCAGAACCGTTTCTTTCGCAGAGTTCATACAGGTAGACGTTAACTGCACGTTTCTGCTGGAGCAGCCTATCAAGCATATAGAAGGTTGAGTTCCATCGCGTCGGGCAATCGCAAATAAGACGTCTGACCGGCAGATGGTGTCGCCGCTGAATGTCAGCAAGGCGAGCCATGGCCGTGTAAGATCTTCTGAAATGGGCCGAGATTTTCCTTGCCTGCCGCAAGATGTCCTGGACCCCAGGGTATTTGACAAGGAATCGCTGCACGACCAAGTTTAAGACGTGTGCCATGCACGGCACGTGCGTGATTTTGCCCTGTTTCAATGCGCTAAGCAGATTGGCACCGTTGTCACACACCACTTTACCAACTGTCAAATTGAGCGGTGTTAGCCACTCATCTGCCTGTGAACGCAAAGCTGAAAGGAGTGCCGGGCCAGTGTGGCTCTTTGCTTCCAGGCACAACAGACGCAGCACGGCATGGCAACGTCTCACCTGGCATGTGGAATAGGTTCTGGGGAGCTTGGGCGGTGCAGTGGAAGAGACGCTAGCAGCGGAAAAGGAGGAGGCAGCTGAGGAGGAGAGGGAGGAGGATGGAGTAGGAGGAGGAGAAGAAGAGTCAGGCCTGCATGCAATCCGTGGCGGTAAAACCAAATCTACACGGGTGCCACGGGTTACATGCTTGACGGCCGTCAGAAGGTTCACCCAGTGGGCAGTAAAACTGATATACCTTCCCTGCCCGTGTTTGCTAGACCACGTGTCTGTGGTCAGATGTATCTTGGCACCGACACTGTGTGCCAGAGATACATTCACTTGCCGCTGAACATGGCCATATAGCTCTGGGATGCCCTTCTCTGAGAAATACTTCCTTCCTGGGACCTTCCATTGTGGTGTTCCAATGGCCACAAATTTGCGAAAGGCCTCCGAGTCCACCAGTTTATATGGCAGTAGTTGGCGGGCTATGAGTTCTGACAAGCCAGCCGCCAACCGTTGGGCAAGAGGGTTATCCGGCGTCATCATTTTTTTACGCTCAAACATTAGGCCCACGGAAGCCTGCCTTTTTGCAGAAAAATGTGAGCTTGGCGTGATGGAAGGTGGAGTGGAGGACAATTGTGAGGAGAGAGGAGAAGGAGAAGTAGAAGACGAGGCTGGACGGTGAGAGCCTGCAGTGTGGCTTTGTGTGTTCCGTTGCTCCCACTGGGCTCGGTGATGGCTGCTCATGTGCCTTCTTAAGGCGGTCGTCCCTAGGTGAGTATTGGGCTTACCGCGACTAACGCGTTGACTGCAAAGATTGCAGATGGCAACGCTATTGTCAGCAGCGGACACGTTAAAAAAAGCCCACACTGCGGAGCCATGTGCCGGTGTCCTGGGAGCGCCAGATGTGACCGTACATGGTCGATGACTCGCTCCTGATACATTTGCAGTCTGCTTTGTCCCTGCTGTGCAATGTAAGTCATTGCTGCTTCTCCTCCCTATCTGCTGGTCCATATCTCCCTCTGAACTCCCCTCCTCTTCCTCTCTTGTGGGCACCCACGTGACATCACTAGACACGTCATCATCAACGTCACCTTCCCCACCGCTATAAGTAGAGTAGGCAGCAACACCGGGGACCAACCTCCTCCTTGGGCTGATCTGGGTACTGGCGTCAGACTGCTGAGTAGCGCTTGTTGCTACCTCCTCTTCCTGATCCAATACCAAGAGTGGCTGCGCATCAGAAATGTCCTCTTGATATGGATCGGAAAATAATTCCAGTGACTCAAGCGGAAGGTATGTGGTGGTGGTGGTGGTGGTCGTGTTGTTGGTGGTAGTGTCTTTGGGGGTGCACATAGCAGAGAGTGAAGAAGAGGGTGCAGATCGAGAGGATGAGGAGGGTGCAGAAGAGTAAGGCTGAGCGAGCCACTCAACCAAGTCTGGTGCATCCTTTAAAGTAATTGAACGCACCTTCTGCAACTTCCCACTTTGGCTCAAGCCTGTTGCTCCTGCCCTACCCCTACCACCCCTGCGGAAGGGCCTGCCTCTTCCTCTGCATGTCATTTTTTAAATGACCCTGTGACAAAACTCTTAGTCCCTATACCGCTGAAGGACTGCTGCAGTATAGGTGAGCGGTCAGCAGTGGTGCACGTCAACCCTATCTATTGTGGACCTATAGCGGTCCTTACAGAACAGCAGACTGTACCGCACTCAAGCCTATGTACCGTAGCACCCTATACCAAGTTACCAGTCCTTATAAGAACTTTTGTGGACCAAGCAGGTTGTGTATTAGTGTTTAGCAGACTGTACGTCAGTCCCTATACCGCTGAAGGACTGCTGCAGTATAGGTGAGCGGTCAGCAGTGGTGCACGTCAACCCTATCTATTGTGGACCGATAGCGGTCCTTACAGAACAGCAGACTGTACCGCACTCAAGCCTATGTACCGTAGCACCCTATACCAAGTTACCAGTCCTTATAAGAACTTTTGTGGACCAAGCAGGTTGTGTGTTAGTGATTAGCAGACTGTACGTCAGTCCCTATACCAATGAAGGACTGCTGCAGTATAGGGCAGCGGTCAGCAGTAGTGCACGGCAACCCTATGTATTGTGGACCGATAGCGGTCCTTACAGAACAGCAGACTGTAACGCACTCAGGCCTATGTACCGTAGCACCCTATACCAAGTTACCAGTCCTTATAAGAACTTTTGTGGAACAAGCAGGTTGTGTGTTAGTGATTAGCAGACTGTACGTCAGTCCCTATACCGCTGAAGGACTGCTGCAGTATAGGTGAGCGGTCAGCAGTGGTGCACGTCAACCCTATCTATTGTGGACCGATAGCGGTCCTTACAGAACAGCAGACTGTACCGCACTCAAGCCTATGTACCGTAGCACCCTATACCAAGTTACCAGTCCTTATAAGAACTTTTGTGGACCAAGCAGGTTGTGTGTTAGTGATTAGCAGACTGTACGTCAGTCCCTATACCGCTGAAGGACTGCTGCAGTATAGGGCAGCGGTCAGCAGTAGTGCACGGCAACCCTATGTATTGTGGACCGATAGCGGTCCTTACAGAACAGCAGACTGTAACGCACTCAGGCCTATGTACCGTAGCACCCTATACCAAGTTACCAGTCCTTATAAGAACTTTTGTGGACCAAGCAGGTTGTGTGTTAGTGATTAGCAGACTGTACGTCAGTCCCTATACCAATGAAGGACTGCTGCAGTATAGGGCAGCGGTCAGCAGTAGTGCACGGCAACCCTATGTATTGTGGACCGATAGCGGTCCTTACAGAACAGCAGACTGTAACGCACTCAGGCCTATGTACCGTAGCACCCTATACCAAGTTACCAGTCCTTATAAGAACTTTTGTGGACCAAGCAGGTTGTGTGTTAGTGATTAGCAGACTGTACGTCAGTCCCTATACCAATGAAGGACTGCTGCAGTATAGGGCAGCGGTCAGCAGTAGTGCACGGCAACCCTATGTATTGTGGACCGATAGCGGTCCTTACAGAACAGCAGACTGTACTGCACTCAGGCCTATGTACCGTAGCACCCTATACCAAGTTACCAGTCCTTATAAAAACTTTTGTGGACCAAGCAGGTTGTGTGTTAGTGTTTAGCAGACTGTGCGTCAGTCCCTATACCGCTGAAGGACTGCTGCAGTATAGGGCAGCGGTCAGCAGTAGTGCACGGCAACCCTATGTATTGTGGACCGATAGCGGTCCTTACAGAACAGCAGACTGTAACGCACTCAGGCCTATGTACCGTAGCACCCTATACCAAGTTACCAGTCCTTATAAGAACTTTTGTGGACCAAGCAGGTTGTGTGTTAGTGATTAGCAGACTGTACGTCAGTCCCTATACCAATGAAGGACTGCTGCAGTATAGGGCAGCGGTCAGCAGTAGTGCACGGCAACCCTATGTATTGTGGACCGATAGCGGTCCTTACAGAACAGCAGACTGTACTGCACTCAGGCCTATGTACCGTAGCACCCTATACCAAGTTACCAGTCCTTATAAGAACTTTTGTGGACCAAGCAGGTTGTGTGTTAGTGATTAGCAGACTGTACGTCAGTCCCTATACCAATGAAGGACTGCTGCAGTATAGGGCAGCGGTCAGCAGTAGTGCACGGCAACCCTATGTATTGTGGACCGATAGCGGTCCTTACAGAACAGCAGACTGTACTGCACTCAGGCCTATGTACCGTAGCACCCTATACCAAGTTACCAGTCCTTATAAGAACTTTTGTGGACCAAGCAGGTTGTGTATTAGTGTTTAGCAGACTGTGCGTCAGTCCCTATACCGCTGAAGGACTGCTGCAGTATAGGGCAGCGGTCAGCAGTAGTGCACGGCAACCCTATGTATTGTGGACCGATAGCGGTCCTTACAGAACAGCAGACTGTACCGCACCCAAGCCTATGTACCGTAGCACCCTAGACAGACCAAGTTACCAGTCCTGATAAAGAGCTTTGTGGAACAAGTGAGTTGTGAATGATTAGCAGACTGCAGCAGAAGGGCAGCAGTCAAGTATAATATTCTTTCTATATTTGGAAGAAAGAATATTATACGTGTACAAGCCTATTACCGTACCACTGATACCAGTCCTGAAAAGAACCTTTGTGGAACTAATAGTAACAGCAAGTCTTTAAAATTATCCTCACTGCCTGACACACTGCTTCCTGCCTGTCCCTATACAAATTGGCAAAAAAGAGTAGGCTGGAACGATTAGCTGGAACAGCTCTTTTGTGGACCTGATAGTAACAGCTAATGATGATGATGATGATGATGATGAAGAAAGACTAATCTGGCTGAGCTGTCCCTAAAATAGCAGCATACAGCGCTCTGTCCCTTTATCTAAACTGACAAAAGAAACTCAGGCTGCTGACCTAACACCTATACCAGTCCTGAAAAGAACTTTTGTGTACCAAATAGCTAGCGTTTTCTCTGTCCCTACTCCACACAGGATCCTTTCCCTACAGTGACAGAAGAAAGAATGTAAAATGGCCACCGGATCGGGTGTATTTATAGGTTAGGGGGAATGTCCAAGTGTCCATGAGCTGTCATGTCTCAATTGGTTGTCCTGTAACACATGATAAACGTGTCACGAAAGGTTAAAGTTCTTGTATACATTAAACACGTAAGTCCGCCGGGGCGAACGACGGAAAAAGGCGTTCGAACCCGCGGACGGCGAAAGTCGGAAATTCGCCGCGAAACGACCGCCGGGCGAACCGTTCGGCCATCACTACTATTGAACAATGTAAAATCTCTTTTAGGTGGACTGACCCTTTAATGGGTTCTTCAGTGACTAGACATATGACGCCATGACGCCCCATAGGCATACGCTGTTGGCTCACCTTTTTTCCTCTCCAGACAACATTTATCAGTCCTGATAAGAGTTGGTGGACAACGCAACTATCTCTTATACCATAAAATCCTGACAATTTCCGATGTCTATAAACTTAACATGTGATTGGATGAAAAATGTAAATCTTCTCCGTATTCTAATCATTCAAATATAAATGTTCAGGATAACGAGCAGAAACCCCCCATCCTTCCATACACATCTGAATGTTATCTTGACCCCACAGTCTGAATAACATGTTTATCACCACTGACAAAATACAACCTCTGGGGGTTTTTTTTTTTTTTTTCGTCAACCTTAATTTTTTCGGCTCAGCATCCGTTCCGTGCGTTTAT
Source organism: Lithobates pipiens (assembly GCF_037356315.1). NCBI lineage: Eukaryota > Metazoa > Chordata > Amphibia > Anura > Ranidae > Lithobates > Lithobates pipiens. Next base: position 9,538,265 of record NW_027507789.1, on the reverse strand, counting down.
TCAACGGGGCTGGGGCAACGAGATAATAACTTCAGACATAACAGGTGCCTGGGACATTCCAAAACAAAACCTGGTCGCGATGGCCTCATCGGGACAGCGATTAATGATGCGCACGACTGGCGGAAACTGGACTTTTTTCAAGGCAGAGAATGGGCGCCAGATCTATAATTTATAGGCTGACAGTAGGAAGTAAAAAAGTATTATCGCTCCTCGCAGGCCTGAAAATGTAGGGCGAAGCTTTTCTTTTTTTTTACTTCATAAGCTGGTAGAATCTAGGCCTCGCTTGACCCTAAAGACACGTGCATTGGGCTCTGGTGATAGAACGCCTGGGATAAAGAAGGGTTCCCATTTCCAGTGCCATCCAATCAGATTCTTTCATTCATTCTACCGCAACCAGGGCCGTCTTTAACATTGATTGGACCCTGGGCAAAACTTTTCTTGGGCCCCACCCCCCCAGGCAGCGATTGTGATTGGTTGCCAGAGGTTACAGTGTATCATTACCGCTCACTGACTGGTTGCTAGAGGTTACAGCACACATTACAGTTCACTGGTTAGTTGCTAGAGGTTACAGCACACATTACAGTTCACTGGTTAGTTGCTAGAGGTTACAGCACACATTACAGTTCACTGGTTAGTTGCTAGATGTTACAGCACATGATTTCTGCTTGCTAGAGATTACTGTGGATATGACCTCAGGGGGGCATGATATACATATCAATGCCGCCGGCCGGCGCTATTTACATGAATGCCGGTAATTTACATGTAAACACAGGGTCTGCAGGTGAGTCATCTTTACACAACAATAGGGCAGAGCTGGGCAGCATTAGTAGCAGCACTTCGCACTGAGATATTGGACAGCACAGGACTAAAAATCTCAAGGGGCAAGGGAATTTAAACCAGGATAGTTGGCAAGTATAAGGAAGCTGCTTTGAGCCCCACAACAATGATAGGGCCCAGGGCAGCTGCCCCTGTTGCCCTGCCTTAAAAACGGCCCTGACCGCAACATAATGATGACAGTGGGAATGCGATTGGGCAATGGAACACAGAAATCAATCTGTCAATGCTTTTCAAAGGTTGCCTTATTTTTGATCCATTGGTTTAACCACCTGTGTCATGGCGCTATTTGTCCCAGCACTATTTAAAAAAATGACAGCAGGAGTCAGTGGTGTCCAAGCTGCAAGTCCTGGCTGTCATTGACAGTCATCGTCCAGCACTAAGCCCAGAGGATGTAATGATCATCTCCCGGGCTCCAGATCTTGAAACACATATGGGGTTTTATTTACTAAAGACAAATAGACTGTGCAATTTGCAAAGTGTGGTTGCCCTCTGCAAGTGCAGTTGCTCCAGAGCTTAGCAAATGAGGAAAGGCTTCACTTTGCAAAGAACACCCAATCATGTGCAAGGAAAAAAGAAAAAAAACAGCATTTTTGCTTACACATGATTGAATGATGGAAGTCAGCAGAGCTTCTGCTCATTTACTAAGCTCTGGAGCAACTGCCACCCCAAAGCGTCAATATTTTGTGTGGCCACCATTATTTTCCAGCACTGCCTTAACCTTCTTGGTCATGGAGGTCACCAGAGCTTCACAGGTCACCACTGGAGTCCTCTTCCCCTCCTCCATGATGACATCACAGAGCTGGTGGATGTTGGAGACCTTGCGCTCCTCCACCTTCCATTTGAGGATGTCCCACAGATGATCAATAGGGTTTAGGTCTGGAGACATGCTTGGCCAATCCATCACCTTTACCCTCAGCTTCTTTATCAAGGCAGTGGTGGTGTTGGAGGTGTGTTTGGGGTGGTTATCATGTTGGAATACTGCCCTGCGGCCCAGTCTCTGAAGGGAGGGGATCATGCTCTGCTTCAGTATGTCACAGTACATGTTGGCATTCATGGTCCCCTCAATGATCTGTAGCCCCCCAGTGCCGGCAGCACTCATGCAGCCCCAGACCATGACACCCCCACCACCATGCTTGACTGTAGACAAGACACACTTGTCTTTGTCTTCCTCACCTGGTTGCCCCCACACACGCTTGTCACCATCTGACACCAAATAACTTCATCTTGGTCTCATCAGACCACAGGACATGGTTCCAGTAATCCATGTCCTTAGTCTGCTTGTCTTCAGCAAACTGTTTGCGGGTTTTCTTGTGCATCATCTTTAGAAGAGGCTTCCTTCTGGGACGACAGCCATGCAGACCAATTTGATGCAGTGTGCGGTGTATGGTCTGACCCCCCCACTCCTACAACATCTGCAGCAATGCTGGCAGCACTCATACATCTATTTCCCAAAGACAACCTCTGGATATGATGACCTCAACTTCTTTGGTGGACCATAGCGAGGCCTGTTCTGAGGAGAACCTGTCCTGTTATACCGCTGTGTGGTCTTGGCCACCGTAAGGTAAGCAAATGTGGCCTTGGGAAAAATTACAGTAGAAATACATTTTTTTTTTTCCTAATCTGTTACTATTTATTCACAATAAATCAGTTACTCAGGGACTCTGTCCCATGATCCATCTGAAGCCCCATACACACTATCAGATGTTCTGCTGATTTGTTCCTTCAGATTTACCAAAACCATGTAGTGAAGGGCCGGCCTGATTGCACACACATTGAAACTCCTAAAGTTTGACCTCATATTATATGCATTATAAAAAGAAGAAAAAAAGAAAGAAAGAAAATTAGTTGGGACTTTAAATGAGGTATACAGGGGCCGTTCGAGTCCCCTCCTCCATCCCGGTTCAATATTTCATATTATATGCGTTTGGTAAATCTGAAGGAAAAAATCTGCAGAAAATCTGATAGTGTGTATGCGGCTTTACACAAATTTTTTCCCAAATTTCTTTGGATGAAATGACCACCTTGCCAGCCAATCATTGGGATGGATTACGTTTTTAATTCCTGAGAATCTCCCTTTGCGCTGGAAATGTGTCGGGAGTCGGCGTGCTGGTAACAGTGGGTAGAACGCTGAACGCTCAGATGTATCCTCAGGAAGTCCCAAGTCCTTTGAGAATCTTAAATAATTGCCGAGTGAAAAAAAAAAGACCGCCCACATCCTATCGTAGCGTTTTCTGTCGCATTGTTATTGTTAACTTTAATGCTGGTGGAAGGACCAGCAACTTTCTTTCCCAATCGCTACTTCCGCCGAGACAAATTCCCCCTAGGATTTGAGCCGAATCGTTTGCCAAAACTCATCCATTGCACGGCCATTAAATTATCCACCTGACCTTGACATACACCTGTGGGGGGGGGCTCAACAAGATGACTGTAGGATCCTGGAAATAATTAGGAAAAAATTAGGGATTTTTTTAAATATTTGAAATGAAAACACATTGATTAGTTTTTCTTTCTCTTTTGTTTTTATTTTTTTGGGAAATATGTTTAATAAAGGCAAAAAAATAAAAAGAAAAAAATACCTGGCTGATTTGAATTACCATCCAGAATTTTGGAGAGATGATCTGGGAAACATTATTTTCACAAAATCGTTTTTCTTTCTGTTTTTTTTTTTTTTTTTGGGGGGAAATATGATTAATAAAGGCAAAAAAGAAAAAAAGAAATATGATTAATAAAGGCAAAAAAAAATAAAAAATACCTGGCTGATTTCAATTCCCATCCAGAATTTTGGAGAGATGATCTGGGAAATATTATTTTCACAAAATCTTTTTTCTTTCTGTTTTTTTTTTTTTTTTTTTTTTGGGGGGGAAATATGATTAATAAAGGCAAAAAAAAAAAGAAATATGATTAATAAAGGCAAAAAAAAAAAAAAAATACCTGGCTGATTTCAACTCCCATCCAGAATTTTGGAGAGATGATCTGGGAAATATTATTTTCACAAAATCGTTTTTCTTTCTTTCTTTTTTTTTTTTTTTTTTTTTTTGGGGGGGGAAATATGATTAATAAAGGCAAAAAATAAAAAAAGAAATATGATTAATAAAGGCAAAAATAAATAAAAAAATACCTGGCTGATTTCAATTCCCATCCAGAATTTTGGAGAGATGATCTGGGAAATATTATTTTCACAAAATCGTTTTTCTTTCTGTTTTTTTTTTTTGGGAAATATGATTAATAAAGGCAAAAAAAAAAAAAAAAAGAAATATGATTATTAATAAAGGCAAAAAAAAATAAAAAATACCTGGCTGACTTCAATTCCCATCCAGAATTTTGGAGAGATGATCTGGGAAATATTATTTTCACAAAATGAGTATTCATTATTTAACTGTGATTCATTTTTTTTTTACTTCTTATTTTTAATATTAATAAGCATAGTTTTACTTTTTCTATTAGTATGAGTTCTAGTACTGTTAAAATAGGACATTTTGTTATTGTGCAGAAAGTATATTGAAACAATTTGTTTAAAATATGACACAATAAATACATTGTATCTTACAAAAAAAAAACAAAAAAAACTTTTCCGCCCATAGTTTTATTGTGTTCAATCAGCAACTAAATTGCAATTATTATTAAAATGATTTCATTTTTAACAATAAATATTCAACATTTTAAATGCTGTCTGTTTTCCCTGCTGGGGAGATTCACTCTCGATCTTTTTATCCTGTTGACTACGGGAAAAAACACAAGATTTTACATTTATCGGACAGAAGGTGAATTCTATGAATGAGAATACTGTCGTGTAGGCCTTGGTCAGAGGCTGTTAACGCTATCCACTCCAAATGCTAAATTCAAATAAAATAATTAAAAATATAAAATAATAATAATAATAATAATAATTATAATAATACATATAATAATAATAATAATTATAATAATACATATAATAATAATAATAATAATAATAATAATACATATAATAATACATATAATAATAATAATAATAATAACAATAATGCAATAAAATAATAATATATTTTTAAAATAATAAAAATAATATTAATAATAAAGATGATAACAATGCTACTACTAACAATAATAATAATATAAATAATAATAATCTTTTTTTTAAATAATAAAAATAATTATAATAATAAAGAAGATAATAATGACAATACTACTATTAATAATAATAATACAATATTATAATGATAATAATGATGATGTTGTTGTTGTTGGTAGTAGTAGTACTTGTATTAGCAGTAGTTTATACTGTATAGTATAAGTAGAGGGCCCTCTAAATATACTGAGTATTCCACTTCAAAGACTTAAGCCCCGGAAGGATTTACCCCTTTTCCCGACCAGAGCACTTTTTGCGATTCGGCACTGCATCGCTTTAACTGACAATTGCGCGGTCGTGCGGCGTGGCTCCCAAATAAAATTGACGTCCTTTTTTTCCCACAAATAGATCTTCCTTTTGGTGGTATTTGATCGCCGCTGCGGTTTTTATTTTTTGCGCTATAAACAAAAAAAGAGCGAAAATGTTGAAAAAAACACATTATTTTTTACTTTTTGCTATAATAAATATCCCCCAAAAATATAAAAAAAAAACATTTTTTTCCTCAGTTTAGGCGATATGTATTCTTCTACATATTTTTTGTAAAAAAAAATAAAAAAATCACAATAAGTGTATATTGATTGGTTTGCACAAACGTTATAACGTCTACAAAATAGGGGATAGTTTTATGGCATTTTTATTATTCATTTTTCTTCTATTAGTAATGGCGGTGATCTGCGATTTTTATCGGGACTGCGACATTATGGCGGACACATCGGACACTTTTGACACTATTTTGGGACCATCGTCATTTATACAGCGATCAGTGCTATAAAAATGTACTGATTACTGTGTAAATGGCACTGGCAGTGAAGGGGTTAAGTGTGTCCTAGGGAGTGATTCTAACTGTGGGGGCGATGGGCTACAACACACATGACAGCGATAACTGCTCCCTATGACTGGGAGGGGTGATCTCTGTCCTGTCACTAGGCAGAACAGGGAAATGCCTTGTTTACAAAAGCATCTACCTTTTCTACCTCTCCATGACACGATCGTGGGCACCGGGCGGACATTGCGTCCGCGGGACTCATGGTCACGGAGAACGCGGCGCGCGCGCGCTTGCAGCTCCGCTTCTTAAAGGGGGCGTACCTGTACGCCCCTTTTTTCCCACCAGTACCATTCTGCCAACGTATATCGGCACGCGCTGGTCGGGAAGCGGTTAATGATGGGCTAATGTATTAACTCTCATGCTACGACCTGAAAGTCACCCGACTTCGACGTGACTTTGCCATGCGACTTTTAGGCCCCCCCATTTCACACTTGTGCGACTTGTCCTGGGACTGCAAAGTCGCATGACAAGTCCATACCCTATGACTTCCAACGAGTCCCATTCATATCTGTTGCGACTTGAAAGTAGTCCCTGCACTACTTTGGTCCGACTTTGATGCGACTTGAGGTCCATAGACCTGAAGATTGCACAGGCATTATTCCAAGCTGCACCAAAGTTGCGTTAAAGTCGCGTGGCAAAGTCGGACCAAAGTAATGGCAGGGACTACTTTGAAGTCGCTGTGACTTGGAAGCCGCACAGATAAGAACGGTACTCATTGGGAATCATGGGGGGGTACGACTCGTTGTGCGAATTTGCAGTCCCAAGTCGCAGGACAAGTCGCACAAGTGTAAAAGGGGCCTAAAAAGGATGCAGAAATGATAATAATAATAGTATATATTTTTTTCAATGTCATTATTATTATCATTTTAACTTCTTTAGATCCGTGCTATAGCCGAATGATGGCTACAGCGTGGACCTACTTTGCCGGGAGTACGCCTATTGACGTCCTCCCGTGCCAGAGCAGCCTGAGCGCCCCCTGCAGGGCGCACGTGGCACGCTCTGTGATCAGTGAGTCTGTGAGACTCGGCTGATCACAGATCGGAGTAAGGGGTTGATCCTGACCCTTTACCACGTGATCAGCTGTCAACCAATGACAGCTGATCATATGATGTAAACAGAGCCACTAATGTGGAGAAAAAAAAAAAGCTGATGTCCGGCGGCTCTCAGAGGGACATCTTTTCCGATCAAGGAGAGCTCCCGACAGCTCTTCTGTGCCCATCTGTGGCATCTGCCAGTGCCACCTACCAGTGCCCACCAGCGCCACCTACCAGTGCCCACCAGTGCCACCCATCAGTGCCCACAGTACCACCTATCACTGCCCACAGTGCCACCTATCAGTGTCACCAATCAGTGGGTCATCAACAGTGCTGCCCATCAGTGTCACTTACCAGTGCTCATCAGTGCCACCTATCAGTGGTACCTATCAGAAACACCTGTGAGTGCCCATCAGTGCCATCCATCAGTGCCACCCATCAGGGTCCATCAGTGCCATCTTATAAGTGGCCATCAGTACCTCCTTATCTGTCCCCATCAGTGCCACCTTATCTGTGCCTATCAGTGCCCACCAGTGCAGCCTATCAGTGACCACCAATGCCACCTCATCAGTGCATATCAATGAAGGAGAAAAATTACCTGTTTGCAAAATTTTATAACAAACTATGAAACATTTTTCTAAATTTTCCATGTTTTTTTGTTTGTTTAGCAAAAGAAAGACCCAACTGCGTTAAAAAATTTAATTTGGGTACCGCGCTGAATGGGCGCGCAATTGTCATTCAAAGTGGGACAGCGCTAAAAGCTGAAAATTGTTCTGGGCAAGAGGGGGGGGGGGGGGGGGGGTAGGGTTTAAGTGCCCGGTAATCAAGTGGTTAATTAATATTTTTATTTCTTGAACTAAGCATGGTCCGGCTCCCCTTGCCCATGTGACCGGTGTAGCCGGCCTTCTTTAACTGTCAGATTGGGTGTTGGGTCCTCCATTGTTCCCTTGCATTTTCATTTTCCAGTTCCTAGAGTGGAAAGTCACGGAGAGTTCAGCCGACTCTCTCCAAGGCCGGGGCATTTCAACGGTCAGTAAGTAACACAAGACTGCGAGCGATAATAACACGACTCTGCATCTGCAAATAGACCCGTCCTTCGCTATCATTCACATCCGCCATAGAGGATCCTTTTCCCGGATGGGGCTCGGGGCTGAAATCTGAACAACCCCCCTTGGGAGGGCAGATATCTCCGTCTGACACAAATAGCAGGTCAACTGCAAGCAATTTACAGAATATAACGAGAGGCAGAGCAATTAATTGTTTATTAATATAAACCGGGCACTTGGACAGGATTCCTCTGGCAGGCCCACCCCCCCCCCTCCCCCGCCCTAAAATAATCTATTTTCCACTTGGCTCTTTATCAGGCAATAAACTCTTCTATTTTCATGTATGGGTTGATGCAGAAGAGGATTTAATGAAAATAGATATTGTAGGTTAAGGTGTTACCGTTGGATGATCAGAAGATCAGAATGGAAGATATTAAAAAGAAAATTAGTTTTTTTCTTTTGGGGGGGGGGGGGGGGCGGGAGACTGGGCCTATAAGGGGACCAGACATTGAGGAGATGGACACACCCAAGCGTAAGACGGAGCCGCACCCATTGGACTTATTATAAGGAGGAGAAGACCACACATGGGATGGAGGGCAGAAGAAGACTCTTTTGGAACTCATTTTGAATTGTTGTTAAAGCGACCTCATATATAATATTATAGCAGACAATTGGCTCCTGGACTAATCATTCAATGATTGAGGGGGTGGGAGAGGAGCCTGCAATTGTGGTTCATGTCAGAGGGAAATCCCCCACTCCACTGAGATACTGGACCCATAAGCAGGTCATACCATCAGACGTGCTAGAGAAGACAATCCAAGGGTCCTCTCAATAAAATTTCCTAAAATATCCAAAAGCAATGAACGTAAAAATGATTCATTTTCATGATTCATAAATGAACCCTGCAGCATTGGTAGCCAAAGGGGGACAGTAGAAATGCTCCTTACGTTGGTGGTCAGTGGGAAGAATACCCCTTACATTATGGACCAGTGGAAAAAGGCTTCTTACATTGGTGGTCAGTCGGAAGATGCCCTATACATTGATGGTTATTGAGAAGAATGCTCTTTACATTGGTGGTCATTGGGAAGAATGCCCCTTACATTGGTGATCAGTGAGAAGAATGTTCCTTACATTGGAGATCAGTGGAAAAATGCTTCTTAGATTGGTGATCAGTGGGAAGATACTCCCTAAATTTATGGTTAATGAGAAGAATGCTCCTTACATTGGGGGCTAGTGGGAAAATTATTCTTGTATTGATGAACAGTGGGAAGGTGCCCCCTACATTGATGGTTATTGAGAAGAATGCTCTTTACATTGGTGGTCATTGGGAAGAATGTTCCTTACATTGGTGATCAGTGAGAAAAATGTTCCTTACATTGGTGATCAGTGAGAAAAATGTTCCTTACATTGGTGGTCATTGGGAAGAATGTTCCTTACATTGGTGATCAGTGAGAAGAATGTTCCTTACATTGGTGATCAGTGGGAAGAATGTTCCTTACATTGGTGATCAGTGGGAAGAATGTTCCTTACATTGGTGATCAGTGGGAAGAATGTTCCTTACATTGGTGATCAGTGGGAAGAATGTTCCTTACATTGGTGATCAGTGAGAAGAATGTTCCTTACATTGGTGATCAGTGGGAAGAATGTTCCTTACATTGGTGATCAGTGAGAAGAATGTTCCTTACATTGGTGATCAGTGGGAAGAATGATCCTTACATTGGTGATCAGTGAGAAGAATGTCCCTTACATTGGTGATCAGTGAGAAGAATGTCCCTTACATTGGTGATCAGTGAGAAGAATGTCCCTTACATTGGTGATCAGTGAGAAGAATGTTCCTTACATTGGTGATCAGTGGGAAGAATGTTCCTTACATTGGTGATCAGCGAGAAGAATGTTCCTTACATTGGTGATCAGTGAGAAGAATGTTCCTTACATTGGTGATCAGTGAGAAGAATGTTCCTTACATTGGTGATCAGTGAGAAGAATGTTCCTTACATTGGTAGTCAATGGGAAGAATGCTTCTTACATTGGTGGTCAATAGGAAGATGCCCCTTACTTTGGTGGCCAGGCGAAAGATTGCCAGCCTTATAGACAGCTAAAAAGTGTATGGTGTCATATGCTCCTGGCTGTACAAAAGTGGGATTGGCCCCAAAATCTTTGCATGCACCTTCAAATGGGAGGTCAACCAGCCACATCTCGATGAACCCCTATCAACCTCTGGAGGAACCCTGGCTGAGAATGGTTGCTCTAGTAATTATTTATTAACGTAGCCAGAACTTATTTTTTCCATTTTAGAGATGCAATAGAACCCATGTCAAGTTTTTATAGCTGTCTTTGACCCCGGTTGGAGATTTATATTAACCCAGACCTTTTTTTATCCAAAACAACCAAAAAATAAATAATGGCTATTTCTATACTATGATTTGAAGACCAGATGGATCTGCAGGTGCTATGATGACTTTAAGCCTCATAAACTCGAATACATGGATAATATTTGGATAGGCTGTCCTGATGCCTCCCCTCCCACTGCTGTTGAGAAGGGGCACCATTAGGGACATCTGCCATTTCTGTAATAAGACGTGACATTTGGAAACATTACGGGCTATTGTAAGAAGCCATCAGCTCCCGTTATATCCTCCAGACTGGTCTGTACGTATGACTGGCAGAGTGTTTATCAGATCTTGTTGAAGTTCGGAAGAGAGTGTCAGGGGTAAAAATACAGAAAGGTCAGAGGTTAGTCAGCAGCCGACACGTGATGGATGGTCTATGGAGGCCATGAGCTGCAGAGATGGAAAGGTTTAGAGATGTTATATATATATATATATATATATATATATATATATATATTTATATTTATATTTATATTTATATTTATATATATATATATATATATATATATATTTATTTATATTTATATATATATATATATATATAGTCTCCAGTGGAGGCTATATACATGAAAAATATCAAACATGAAAAAAAATATTTTTCTTTGTTTCTTTTATTATATTTTGCAAATAAATAATCTGAATACACTGAATGGTGACAGTAAATTTATATAGATAGATAGATAGATAGATAGATAGATAGATAGATAGATAGATAGATAGATAGATAGATAGATAGATAATGTATATTTATATATACAGTGGGGGAAAATAATTATTCGATCCCCTGCAGATTTTGTACGTTTGCTCACTTACAAATAAATGAAGGGTCTATCATTTTTATCATAGGTGTATTTTAAATGATAGAGACAGAATATCAACCAAAAATCCAGAAAGAACACAATACAAGAATACAAATGTTATAAATTAAGTTGCAGTTCAGTGTGTAAAATAATTATTTGATCTCCTACCAACCAACAATAATTCTGCCCCCCACAGACTGGCTACAGTAGGTGCTCATGTGGTACACAGATCAGTCCTGTCAATGTAAGAAGGTGCTCCAACCGACAACTCGTTATCTGTATAAAAGACGCCTGTCCACAGAATCTCTTCCATCCAAACCCTCACCATCATGGGGAAGACCAAAGAGCTGTCAGAGGACATCGGGAACAAGATTGTAGACCTGCACAAGGCTGGAATGGGCTACAAGACCATCAGTAAGAAGCTTGGTGAGAAGGAGACAACTGTTGGGGTGATTATTCATAAATTTAAGAAATACAAAATAACCATCAATCGCCCTCGGTCTGGAGCTCTATGTAGGATTTTGCATCATGGGGTGAGGATGGTCATGAGAAAAGTGAGGGATCAGCCCAGAACTACATGGGAGGAGCTTGTGAATGATCTCAAGGCAGTTGGGACCACAGTCACCAAACATGCCATTGGTAGCACAATACACCGCCATGGATTAGAATTCTGCAGTGCCCCCAAGGTCCCCCTTCTCAAGAAGACACATGTACAGGTCCATCTGAAGTCTGCAAATGAACATCTAAATGATTCAGAGAAGGATTGAGAGAAAGTGCTGTGGTCAGATGAGACCAAAATTAAGCTCAACTCACCGTGTTTGGAGGAAGAAAAATGCTGACTATGACCCTAAGAACATGAAACATGATGCTTTGGGGCTGTTTCTCTGCTAAAGGTAGAGGCCAACTTTGCCGCATTGAGGGGCCAATGGACGGGGCCGTGTATTGTAAAATCGTGGATGAGAACCTTCTTCCCTCAGCCAGAACACTGAAGATGGGTCATGGATGGGTCTCCCAGCATGACAATAGCCCAAAACATACCACCAAGGCAACAAAGGAGTGGCCTAGCCAGTCTCCAGACCTTATTCCTATAGAAAATGTATGGAGGGAGCTGCAACTTTGAGTTGTCAAGCGACAGCCAAGAAACATTAAGGATTTAGAGAAGATCTGTAAAGAAGAGTGGACCAAAATCCCTCCTGAGATGTGAGCAAACCTGGTCACCACCTACAAGAAACGTCTGACCTCTGTGCTTACCAACAAGGGCTTCCCCACCAAATAAGTCATGTTTTGCTTGGGGATCAAATACTTTTTTTTTACTCACTGAACTGCAACTCTATTTATAACATTTGTATCATGGGTTTTTCTGAATTTTTGGTTGGTCTCCATCATTTAAAATACACCTATGATAAAAATGATAGACCCTTCATTTCTTTGTAAGTGGGCAAACGTATAAAATCTGCAGGGGATCAAATAATTATTTTCCCCACTGTGTGTATATATATATATATATATATATATATATATATATATATATATATATATATATATATACACATATACATACAGTTGTGCCCATAAGTGTACACACCCTGGCAGAATTTCTGTTTTCTTGGTCATTTTTCAGAGAATATGAATGATAACACAAAAGCTTTTTCTTTCACTCATGGTCAGTGTTTGGCTGAAGCCATTTATTATCAATCAACTGTGTTTACTCTTTTTAAATCATTATGGCAACAGAAACTACACAAAAGTTTACATACCCTGGTGATTTTGGCCTGATAACATGCACACAATGTGACACAAATGGGTTTGAATGGCTATTAAAGGTCACCATCCTCACCTGTGATCTGTTTGTAATTAGTGTGTGTGTATAAAAGGTCAATGAGTTTCTGGACTCCTGACAGACCCTTGCATCTTCCATCCAGTGCTGCACTGACGTTTCTGGATTCTGAGTCATGGGGAAAGCAAAAGAATTGTCAAAGGTAAAAGGTAGTTGAACTGTATAAAACAGGAAAGGGATATAAAAAGATATCCAAGGAATTGAGAATTCTAATCAGCAGTGTTCAAACTCTAATCAAGAAATGGAAAATGAGGGGTTCTGTTGAAACCAAACCACGGTCAGGTAGACCAACTAAAATTTCAGCCACAACTGCCAGCAAAAATTGTTCGGGATGCAAAGAAAAACCCACAAATAACTTCAGGTGAAATACAGGACTCTCTGAAAACATCTGGTGTGGCTGTTTCAAGATGCACAATAAGGAGGCACTTGAAGAAAGTTGGGCTTCATCTTTCTTCAAGTTTGACTTTCTTCACCAGAAGTCATCGAGTCTCCAGAAGAAAGCCATTACTACGCAAATGCCACAAAGTATCCCACTTACAATACTCTAAACAGCACAGAGACAACACTCAAACCTTCTGGCACAAAGTCATTTGGAGTGATGAGACCAAAATTTTGCTTTTTGGCCACAACCATAAACGCTTCATTTGGAGAGGAGCCAACAAGGCCTATAATGAAAGGTCCACCATCCCTACTGTGAAACACGGAGGTGGATCTCTGATGTTTTGGGGGATGTGTGAGCTACAAAGGCACAGGAAATCTGGTCAAAAATGATGGCAAGATGAATGCAGTATGTTATCAAAAAATACTGGAGGAACATTTGCATTCATCGGCCAGGAAGCTGCGCATGGGACGTACTTGGACATTCCAACATGACAATGATCTACCAAGATAGTCCTCCCATCACCTCTGGCGTTACTAGGCAATAATATTTGGAGAAGCTCTAGTTAACCCATTCCTATTCTTAAATCTTATTAGGTTGATGGTACCCACCCCTATTTTGATATTTATATACCAAGTGAGGCATTATTAAAATTCAATCCCAAAACACAAGGCCAAGTGGACCTGTCATTGGCTACAGCAGAATAAAGTGAAGGTTCTGGAGCGGCCATCTCCGTCTCCTGACCTCAATATCATTGAGCCACTCCGGGGAGATCTCAAAATGTGCCGTTCATGCGAGACAGCCCAAGAATTTACAGGAACTGGAGGAATTTTGCCAAGAGGAACGGGCAGCTTTACCATCTGAGAAGATAAAGACCCTCATCCACAAACACCACAAAAGACTTTAAGCGGATGTTAAAGGGGGAAATACACGGTATTAAGAACTGGGGTATGAAAACTTTTGATCAGGGTAATTTGGGAAGTTTCTGTTGCCATTATGATTTAAAAGGAGTAAACACAGTTGATTGATAATAAATGGCTTCAACCAAACACTAACCATGAGTGAAAGAAAAGTTTTTGTGTTATTATCGTTCATAATCTCTGAAAAATGGCCAAGAAATCAGAAATTCTGCCGGGGTATGTGAACTTATGAGCACAACTGTATATATACTTCTGCATTGCCGATTTGGAAGAGTGCCACCTACAGTGGGGAGTGCAGACTGCAGCTGCCTACAAGCGGTAGACCTCCTCCAAACCAGCAACCCCAGGGCAAGTATAGGAACGTGGAAGACGCCTTTAAGAGTTCAGTCGCGGGAACGAAATGTTGTTGTTTTCACCGCCCGTTGTTGTTCTGTACATGGCCATCCTGTTTAAACATGGCATAATAAAAATCAAGCTGCTAATTTCCTTGCATCAAAAGTTCTGGCCTCTGCAGAGCTTCCTCTATTTGGATTAGTCAGCACAGCGGCCTTAGTGATGGTTTAAAACTCACAAACAGCTGGGACTGACTTGCAAGATCTTATCGTTAGGGACCTTTTAATCTCTGCTGCCCCGTGACCTCAACACATGGCCTGTCGCACATCCTCGGGGGGAAATGAGTACAGGTGCCGATAATGTATACAGACATATATTTATAGATTCAGCCTATATTCCAGCACAGGCAACCCGACTTTCTTTGAGTGTTTTTGCTATATATATATATATATATATATATATATATATATATATATATATATATTTATATATATATATATATATATATATATATATATATATATATATATATATATATATATATATATATATAAATATATAAATATATATATATTATATATATATATATATAAATATATATATATAAATATATATATATATATATATATATATATATATGTTTGTATATATATATATATATATATATATATATATATATTATTTATGTATATATATATATATATATATATATATATATATATATATATATTTATGTATATATATATATATATATATATATATATCTATATTTTATTTTTTATTTTCATTCAGCAGGTTAATTTGTAGCTAAATAGAATATGAAAAATTGCTAATATAATTTGCAGCCAACAGGTGGCGCTCTAAGCTTCTTTCTTGCGTGCCTACCATGGTAATCTGCTGAAAAAAATGAAACTGAAGCTCAGACTACACACCCAGCTCAATGATTCTTGCTTTCAGTTCACTTGTGCATTAACAACTCGAAATATGTGCACAATAACAGGACTCTGCGGTTGCCTTTTTCTTTTTTTTTTAAAGCTGATTTTCGGGCTAATATCTGATTTTCGCCGAAATAGAACGGAAATGGAAATCCTATATTTTGGAGCTGTCATAAGAGCCGCCAGAAGGGGGGGGGGGGGGGGGACATCTTCCCGTGTTCTGGGGACAGCTGTTTAGACCCCTTTTACACTGCGGCGCTTTCATGCTAAAAAAATAGCGCATTGAATCAATGAATGCTTTCACACTAGGGCAGTGCGCTGGCAAGGCAAAAAAAAATAAAAAATGCCCACCATTAAAATGAATGGAAAGCGCACGTAGTTTTACTGGCAGTTTAGAAGCGCCTCAGTGTGAAAGGGGCCTTAAGGTAGACATGTGCATGACAGAAAAAAAAACGCGGTTTGTTTCGTTAATCTAATGCCCCATACACACGGTTGGAAATTCCGACGGAAAAAGTCCAAATTGGATTATGTTGTCGGAAAATCCGATCGTGTGCAGGCTCTATCGGACTTTTTCCGTTGGAATTTCCGACGGAAAAAAGTTTGAGAGCTGGATCTAAAATTTTCCGACAACAAAATCCGATCGGACTTTTTCCGATCGTGTGTAGAGAATTCCGACGCACAAAGTGCCACGCATTGCTCAGAAAAAAATTTGGAGACGAAAGCTACTGGCTACTGGCCTCTCCGTAGTCCTGTCGTCATACGTTTTGTACGTCACCTCGTCCTGAACGATCGGATTTTCCGGCAACTTTGTGCGACCGTGTGTATGCAACACAAGTTTGGGCCAAAATCCGTCGGAAAAATTCCAACGGATTTTGTGGTCGGAATGTCCGACCGTGTGTATGGGGCATAATTATTTTGTTTCGTTAAATTTGGTTGTTTCGTTCAATTCGTATGTCTTTTTTGAATTTACTGATTTTTTTTTTTTTTTGATTCGAATCGATACATTTTGAATCAGTCGAATCGAAACATTTTAAATGTATTATTTTTTTTTGTTTTTCAATTCGAATGCGGAAAAGTGAACAAACAAAAGAAAAGTCTTCATCAAATGATTACAATGACTCTAACTACTTAAAGACCGGGCCTGTTTACAAGTTAAAATTAGTTTGTTTGTTTTTATTAGAAAATTACTTAAAAACCCCCAAACATTTTATTATTATTATTTTATATGTATATATATATATATATATATATATATATAGATATATAGATAGATAGATAGATAGATAGATACCGTAGATAGATAGATAGATAGATATAGATAGATATATCTATATAGATCTCTATATAGAGATCTATATAGGGATGGAGGCAGGGAAGATGAAATCAAAGATGGAATTATGGAAGGAAGGAGGGATGGGGGGAGGTAAGGAAGGGATGTAGGAAGGGGGAAGGAAGTAAGGGGGGGGTGGAGGCAGGAAAGAATGAATCAAAGAGGAAATGAAGGAAGGAAGGAGGGGCGGGAAGGTAAGGAAGGGATGAAGGAAGGGGGAGGAAGTAAGGGAGGGATGGAGACAGGAAAGTACGAATCAAAGATGGAATGAAGGAAGGAAAAAGTAAGATAGAGGAAGGATGGAGGTAAGGAAGGGATGAAGGGAGGGGGGGAGTAAGGGAGGAATGGAGGCAGGAAAGAATGAATCAAAGAGGAAATGAAGGAAGGAAGGAGGGGCGGGAAGGTAAGGAAGGGATGAAGGAAGGGGGAGGAAGTAAGGGAGGGATGGAGGCAGGAAAGAATGAATCAAAGAGGAAATGAAGGAAGGAAGGAGGGGCGGGAAGGTAAGGAAGGGATGAAGGATGGGGAGGGGGAAGTAAGGGAGGAATGGAGGCAGGAAAGTACGAATCAAATATGGAATTAAGGAAGGAGAAAGTAAGAGGGAGGAAGGACGGAAGGAAGGAGGGGGGTAAGGAAGGGACGAAGGAAGGGCTGGGGGGAGTAAAGGAGGGATAGAAGGAGGAAAGAACAAATCAAACATGGAATTAAAGAAGGAAAGAGGGGAGTAAGGAAGGGATGGAGGCAAGGAAGATAAAATCAAAGAGGAGGGAAAAAAAGTGGGACTTTAAAAATTTTTTTTTTTTTTCGCGGCATCGTGCCGACGCCGCAGGTACCATCTACGTGACCCTGACGGGGGTGTTTGGGCGGCGCCAATTGCTGGGCGGCTCCACCTGCTCTAGTGTTGGCGCCCCTCCCCCCCCCCCCCCTCGGTTCACACACGTGGTGCTGGCGGCTTGTATTTGGGCTTTCCCAGGTGAGGATGGCTGTTGACACAGCCGGTCTCCTCCTGTGGTTCCTGCACACCAGTTGATTTCTTACTGGGTGATGCTGGGTTTACAGCTATCGGGTAGGTGTAATTTGGTTCTGGATTCACTTTGGTTGTTTTTTTTTTTGTTTGCCCACCTTTGTTATATCACTTTTTATCACCTATACACTCACTTGTTTTACATCTTTATCCTTTTACCGCACTCACCTAGCACTCTCTCTGCTTTGGCTCATTTCACACTCCACACCCTCACTACACTGTTTATCCTTTTCATACCTCTGCAGGCACATCACAACCAACATATATGTCTACACTTCATCCTCTAGTCTTCACCTGCATTGCTCCAACACTCTCCATACATTTTATTTTTATACACTCTCATTCCCACACACTATTTCTCATTATCACGCAATTCTTTGTATATTTATTTTTTCACCTCACACACTTACAATCTCTTTTATTTCATTACAATTCTTTTACACGCTCACTTAACGCTCATGTACATACTTTGTTTTAGATACGCCTATTCTCCATATACCAGCACTGTTAGCACATGGAATTTATCTTCATACCCAGGCACCTGTTCACTATATCCGCCGCCCAAATATGCCGCCTCAGCTCCCGGGCGGGGCGATCTGCGCCTCCGACGCACCACGGACCAGTTGCTGTTTGCTATGTTCGCTGCCGGGGATGGTAGATATGCTTAGTTAACCTCTTTTGAAAGCACTCTATGTACTGTACCTATTCCCCTCTATACAGAGTGTGGTTTACCATATCTATATATTTTACAGGTATCTGTCGCATCTGCTCCTGATGAGTGGAGAATACATCCACGAAACGCGTAGAGCTACATTTGATGCTACAGTGATAATTACTACGGCCCGACGTTACTTCTAATTAATTTTTAATATTAACTCAGTACATTTATGTTTACATTATGTGATTACAAACACAGGTACCGGATATGTCGCCCTGAGGCATTTTTAGGCTATGCTGTTGCTCCACATACTATTTACTGTTCATATATGTTTTTTGACTTTATGTGTCTTTACATACACCTTGATGTCTCCATATAACACATTTTGTGCCCTACAATGGCACATGTATGTATGTATATATATGAATTTACTCTGTATCATATATTATGGATTCAATTAAATTACCTTTTTCTGACCCTCACACTTCAGCCGCTTCATTTTAAAGTCCCACTTTTTTTCCCTCCTTATTGTGCTAAATACCGGGATGGAGGCGCTAACCCGTGCCTCATTTAAAGTCCCAAACTGCTGCGCCTACTGTTACAGGGATGGGAGCGGCTGGAGATTTGGATTAGTAGTGCTCCCCTGCTATCCATGTGCTAGGGTCATTCTTTAGATGTCCATATGCCCTACAGGGATATGTACATCGGGTACAGCCAAGAACGGACTTGGTTTATTGGTGTATGTTGACAACAAGTCTATTAAGTATTTTATATGACATCTCCGGTACAATCCCTATGGTTATACATGAATACTCATGTCCTATGCATGTCTATGTCTCTGGTGGTGATCTGCATTTGGCTGCTGGTAGCGTTGGTGCCGTTGGCGGCCCCTTTTCCTCACCTATGGGAGCTGCGATGCACATTGTGGGCTCCTCCCCCTCCTCCCTGCACATATAATTTTTATGTCCGGGAGGTTCGGGTGGTTGTCCCTCCGTGCATCGGCGCCACGGTTTGCGGATTTTTTTTTTTTTTTTTTTTTTTTTTCGCGGCATCGTGCCGACGCCGCAGGTACCATCTACGTGACCCTGACGGGGGTGTTTGGGCGGCGCCAATTGCTGGGCGGCTCCACCTGCTCTAGTGTTGGCGCCCCTCCCCCCCCCCCCTCGGTTCACACACGTGGTGCTGGCGGCTTGTATTTGGGCTTTCCCAGGTGAGGATGGCTGTTGACACAGCCGGTCTCCTCCTGTGGTTCCTGCACACCAGTTGATTTCTTACTGGGTGATGCTGGGTTTACAGCTATCGGGTAGGTGTAATTTGGTTCTGGATTCACTTTGGTTGTTTTTTTTTTTTGTTTGCCCACCTTTGTTATATCACTTTTTATCACCTATACACTCACTTGTTTTACATCTTTATCCTTTTACCGCACTCACCTAGCACTCTCTCTGCTTTGGCTCATTTCACACTCCACACCCTCACTACACTGTTTATCCTTTTCATACCTCTGCAGGCACATCACAACCAACATATATGTCTACACTTCATCCTCTAGTCTTCACCTGCATTGCTCCAACACTCTCCATACATTTTATTTTTATACACTCTCATTCCCACACACTATTTCTCATTATCACGCAATTCTTTGTATATTTATTTTTTCACCTCACACACTTACAATCTCTTTTATTTCATTACAATTCTTTTACACGCTCACTTAACGCTCATGTACATACTTTGTTTTAGATACGCCTATTCTCCATATACCAGCACTGTTAGCACATGGAATTTATCTTCATACCCAGGCACCTGTTCACTATATCCGCCGCCCAAATATGCCGCCTCAGCTCCCGGGCGGGGCGATCTGCGCCTCCGACGCACCACGGACCAGTTGCTGTTTGCTATGTTCGCTGCCGGGGATGGTAGATATGCTTAGTTAACCTCTTTTGAAAGCACTCTATGTACTGTACCTATTCCCCTCTATACAGAGTGTGGTTTACCATATCTATATATTTTACAGGTATCTGTCGCATCTGCTCCTGATGAGTGGAGAATACATCCACGAAACGCGTAGAGCTACATTTGATGCTACAGTGATAATTACTACGGCCCGACGTTACTTCTAATTAATTTTTAATATTAACTCAGTACATTTATGTTTACATTATGTGATTACAAACACAGGTACCGGATATGTCGCCCTGAGGCATTTTTAGGCTATGCTGTTGCTCCACATACTATTTACTGTTCATATATGTTTTTTGACTTTATGTGTCTTTACATACACCTTGATGTCTCCATATAACACATTTTGTGCCCTACAATGGCACATGTATGTATGTATATATATGAATTTACTCTGTATCATATATTATGGATTCAATTAAATTACCTTTTTCTGACCCTCACACTTCAGCCGCTTCATTTTAAAGTCCCACTTTTTTTTCCCTCCTTATTGTGCTAAATACCGGGATGGAGGCGCTAACCCGTGCCTCATTTAAAGTCCCAAACTGCTGCGCCTACGATAAAATCAAAGATGGAATTATGGAAGGAAGGAGGGGTGGGGGGGGGGGGGTAAGGAAGGGATGAAGGAAGGGGGGAGCAAGTAAGGGAGGAATGGAGGCAGAAAAGAACTAGTCAAAGATGGAATTAAAAAAGGAAGGAGAAGGGGGGAGGTAAGGAAGGGATGAAGGAAGGGGGGGGGGGGTAAGGGAGGGTTTGAGGCCGGAAAGAACAAATCAAAGATGAGAAATAAGGAAGGAAGGAGGGGAGGTAAGAAAGGGCGGGATGGAGGCAGGAATGTATGAATCAAAGATGGAATTAAGGAAGGAAAGAGAGAGGAAGGAGGGAGGGTGTAAGGAAGGGGGGGGGGGGGGGGGGGTTGGAGGCAGAAAAGGGGGGAGGGGGAGTAAAGAAGGGATTAAGGAATGAGGGGTAAGGGAGGGATGGAAGAAGGAACGAAGATGGGAGGGAAGGATGGAAGAAGGAAGGAAGGATGTAGAGACAGAGGGAGGAATGGAAGAAAAGGGATAGAAGGAAGTAATGAGGGAAAGGGGGGGGGATGAGGAAGGAAAGGAGGGAGAGAGCAAGGGAAGGATGGAGGAAGGAAGGAAGAGAGGGAGGGAATGAGGAAGAAAGAATGGATGGAGGAAGGAAGAATTTAGAGAAGGAGGAAAGGAAGAAAAGAAGGGAGGAGAGAGAGAGATGGAGGAAGGAAGGAAAGAGCGAGGGAGGGAAGGAAGGGTAGAGGAAGGAAGGAGGAAAAGGGGAGGAATGGAGGAAGGCTGGAGGGAGGGATGATGCATGGTAGGATGGAAGTAAGGAAAAAAAAAGAGAGAGAGGGAGAGATAGGCTGAAGGAAGGAAGTAGGAAGGAAGGATAGAAGAAGGGAAGGAAGGCAGACACTATAGCTAACTGGACATTATCATTGCTCTTTGCCCTCCATAAATAAATTTGAAGAAGAAATAACATTGCATTGATGAGAACGTAGATGAAGCATCTATTGGTATTTCGTGGGCTTCGTGTTACATGACCGACTGATTTTCTCCTTATCTGCAAAGTTTTGTCCCTCTTCCAGCCTCCGAGTCTTATGTCCCTTGACATTCCCTTTTGGGTTAATCTGGACTTTTAATCAAGGGAATGACATCGAGAATTTACTCTGAACTAGTACTGAACGATAAATCCTCATATCTCTGGGATATTAATGTAAAGTACGCTAAATTTTGGCTCTGTCCCAGCAGAAACTGTGTCCTAATTCCAATCCGCCGCGCTGGCCATTTGTTGTCTTGTTTTCTATTAGTTTTCAATATTTTCTGCCTCGTTTCACTGTGCTGGAGATGCCCAAGAATGTGCATTCAGGTCTCTTCTTAGATAAAACATTTATAGACGTTAAAAAAAAAACATGTAAAACAAATGTAATAATTCGAATAATGATTAAAAAAAGTTAATAAAGTTGAACTCCAGACAGGTATAAAAGGTGCAAAATAATGCAGCAATGAAATCAAAAATACATTAATAAATGCGTTTTGTTTAACCCTTTCACTGCCAGAGCTTTTCTTGCATTTTTTTTTTTTGGACACATGTTTTAAAAAAAAAAAAATTTTAGACCTAAAGATTACATAAAAACCCTCAAGCATTATATATTTTCTGAAAATGGACCCCCTGGAGAATAAAATAGTGGTAGTTCACTTTTTTTTTTCTATCTCACACGATATTAACATAGTTTATGAAATGCAATAAAGTTACATTTTTAGGGCACATAAATGCAATATTTAACCCAATTTTTGGGGAAAAACATAACAAATTAGGTTGCGCTGAGTAAATAGATACCCATCATGTTAAATCCCAAAAATTGCACATGCCTACAATAAAACGAAGTATTCTATATTTTCCATAGGTGATGCTTTAAAAGCTCCTACAGGTCATCAGTTTAGAGTTAATTGCGAATGATCGGCCTACAATTATTGATCTCGATCCCATGCCCGGCTACATGTAACGTGTGTACACGGTCAACGTTTTTGTGCTCAGGCACCCCCCCTGATGTCTCAACTGCCACATGCAGAATGCAGTTCTTATTGCACTGCAAAGTGACACATCACTTCAGGGTCAGTAACAGGACGGGGAGATCAGTGAATGGATGTTCGCTGGTCTCCCTCTCCACTACCTGGTGGCATCTGCCATGCCGGTTCTGGGTTTGCCGATAGGTGCGTGGAGCCCAGGAAACATGGTAGCTGACTGGGGTGTGTGGAAGCAACAGCCAGCGGAAACCTTTTCTGGTGACAGGTTCTCTTTAATCAGATATCAGGGGGTCTAAAAGACCCCTGATGTATCAACTGCCGTAGAATAAAATGAATGCCGTGCATATCGCACTCCAAAGTAACACAGGGACTCGGTAGTAAGGTTTTACACTTCAGAGTTAATTTGCGAATGATGGGCCTACAATTATTGATCTCGATCCCATGCCCGGCTACATGTAATGTGTGTACATGGTCAACGTTTTTGTGCTCAGGCACCCCCCTGATGTCTCAACTGCCACATGCAGAATGCAGTTCATATCGCACTCCAAAGTGACACATCACTTCAGGGTCAGTAACAGGACAGGGAGATCGGCCAATGGATGTTCGCTGGTCTCCCTTCGCGCTATCTGGTGGCACCTGCCATGCCAGTCCTGGGTTGGCCGATAGGTGCGTGGAGCCCAGGAAACATGGTAGCTGACTGGGGTGTGTGGAAGCAGCAGCCGACAGATCCCTTTTTTGTCATAGGTTCTGTTTATTGAGACATCAGGGGTCCAAAAGACTTTGACTGGGCCATTCTGACATTAGGGGTCTAAAAGACATCAGGGGTCTAAAAGACCCTTGGTGATTCACCTGCCCTCCAATGGAAATGAATGCAATGCAGATCCCACTCAAAAGTGACACAGAGACTTGGAAGTGGAATGGATGATCGCTGGTCTCCCTCCCCTCTATCTGGCGGCACCTGCCATGCCAGTCCTGGGTATGCCGATGGGTGCGTGGGGCCTGGGACACATTGTAGCTGTCCAGGTTGTGCGGAAGCGGCAGCCGACAGATCCCTTTTTTGTGATAGGTTCTCTTTATTGAGACATCAGGGGTTCAAAAGACTTTGACTGGGCCAATCTAACACATGAATTTGCTTTGATCTAAACCATTCCATTGTAGCTCTGGCTGTATGTTTCGGCTCGTTGTCCTGCTGGAAGGTGAACCTCCGCCCGAGTCTCAAGTCTCTAACAGGTTTTCTTCTAAGATTGTCCTGTATTTGTCTCCATCCATCTTCCCATCAACTCTGACCAGCTTCCCTGTCCCTGCTGAAGAAAAGCATCCACACCACATGATGCTTCCACCACCATGTTTCACGGTGGGGATGGTGTGTTCAGGGGGGTGGGCTGTGTTAGTTTCCCCCACACATAGCGTTCTGCTCTCAGGCCGAAAAGTTGAATTTTGGTCTCATCTGACCCAGGACCATCTTTAATAGTGATTGGACCCTGGGCAAACATTTTCTTGCCCCCCCCCCCATACAGTTTCACTCTCCACCTGCTCTGAGACATACAATAAATAACAGCTAGACTTAAAACGTTTACTTTTTTACTTTTACTGTATCAGATCAGGAAGCGTTTGCGATTGGTTGCCAGAGGTTACAGTGTATCATTACCTTTACTGACCAGTTGCTAGAGGTTACAGCACACATTACGGCTCACTGATTAGTTGCTAGAGGTTACAGCACATGATTTCTGCTTGTTGATTGGTTGCTAGAGATTACTGTACAGCAATACTGCTCACTGATTGGTTTCTAGAGGTTACAGCACATCATCTCCTCACTGCAGGGGGGCATGATATACATATGCATGCCAAATTTATTTACATATCTATGCTGCCGGATGCAGCTATTTACATATGAATGCTGGTTATTTACATGTAAACACAGGTCTGCAGGTGAGTCATCTGTACACAACAATAGGGCAGAGCTGGGCAGCATTAGTAGCAGCACTTCACACTGAGATATCGGGACACAGCATCTGACTAAAACTTCAAGGGACGAGGGAATTTAAACTGGGATAGTTGGCAAGTATGAGGCAGCTGCTTTGGGCCCCATAACAATGACAGGGCCCAGGGCAGCTGCCCCTTTTGCCCTGCCTTAAAAACGGCCCTGATCTGACCAGATCACCTTCTTCCACATGTTTGCTGTGTCCCCCCACATGGCTTCTCACAAACTACAAACAGGACTTCTTATGACTTTCTTTCTCCAATGTCTTTCTTCTTGTCACTCTTCCATAAAGGGCAGATTTGTGGAGAGACGACTAATAGTTGTCCTGTGGACAGATTCTCCCCCCTGAGCTGTGGATCTCTGCAGCTCCTCCAGAGTCACCATGGACCTCTTGGCTCTTCTCTGATGAATGCTCTCCTTGCCCGGCCCGGTCAGTTTAGGTGGACGGCCATGTCTTGGTAGGTTTGCGGTTGTGCCATACTCTTTCCATTTTCAGGTGATGGATTGAACAGAGCTCCGTTAGATTTTGAAAGCTTGGGATAATTTTGTATAACCCAACGCTGTTTTATACTTCTCCTCAACTTTACCCCTGACCTGTCTGGTGTGTTCCTTGGTCTTCATGATGCTGTTTGTTCACTGAGGTTCTCTAACAAACCTCTGGGGGCTTCACACAACAGCTGTATTTATACTGAGAATAAATTACACACGGGTGGACTCTATTTACAAATTAGGTGACTTCCGAAGGCAATTGATTTTAGTTAGGGGGTATCAGAGTAAAGGGGGCTGAATACAAATGCCCCCCACACTTTTCACATGTTTATTTGTAAAGAATGTGGAAAACCATTTATCATTTTCCTTCCACTTCACAATTATGTGCCACTTTGTGTTGGTCTATCACATAAAATCCCAATAAAATACATTTATGTTTTTGGCGGTAACGTGATAAAGTGTGGAAGATTTCAAGGGGTATGAATACTTTTTTAAGGCACTGTACTCTGTACTGTATGCATTTCACCTCTGTATTTTCCTGCTTGCTTCAGATCTTTTTTTTCATACAATTCATCATTTATTTTAGTAGCCCTTTACATTAACTTTAACCACTTGGGATCCGCGCTATTGCCAAATGACGGCATTAGCGCGGACCTACTTTTCCGGGACTACGTCTATTGACGTCGTCCCGTGCACGAGCGGCCTGCGCGCCCCCTGAGGGGCGCGCGCGGCGCGCTCTGTGATCGGCGAGTCCATGAGACTCGCCTGATCACCGATCCGTGCAAGGGGTCGATCCCGACCCCTTATCACGTGATCAGCTGTCAGCCAATGACAGCTGATCATGTGATACAACGGAGCCGGTAATCGGCTATTATTCCTCCTCGTGCTGACAGCGCGAGGAGAAAAAAAAAAAGCCGATCACGGCCAGCAATACAAGCGACCACCTGCCCCCTGCCAGTGCCCACCTGCCCCCTGCAGTGCCATCCTGAATAAAAGTAAGTGCCCCCCGTCAGTGCCACCCAGCAGTGCCCACAGTGCCACCCAACAGTGCCACCCACAGTGCCCACAATCTGCCTCAAAGGTGCTGCACCCCAGTGCCGCCCATCAGTGCCCAGCAGTGCCACCCATCAGTGCCCAGCAGTGCCGCCCATCAGTGCCCAGCAGTGCCACCTATCAGAGCCACCTATCAGTGCCACCTATCAGTGCCCATCAGTCCCATCTATCAGTGGTACCTATCAGTGCCCATCCGTGCCACCCATCCGTGCCACTTATCCGTGCCACCCATCCGTGCCATCTTATCTGTGCCCATCGGTGCAGCCTTATCTGTGCCTATTAGTGCCGCCTTAACTATGCCTATCAGTGCCCACCAGTGCAGCCTATCAGTGCCCACCAATGCAGCCTATCAGTGCTCACCAATGCAGCCCATCAGTGCCCCACCAATGCAGCCCATCAGTGCCCACCAATGCAGCCTATCAGTGCCGCCTAATCAGCGCACTTCAATGAAGGAGAAAAATGACCCGTTTGCAAAATTTTATAACAAACTATTAAAACATGATTTTTTTTTTTTTGCATCTTTTTTTGTTTGTTTAGCAAAAAATAAAACTCCCAACTGTAATTAAATACCACCAAAAGAAAGTTCTATTTGTGGGAAAAAAATGATAAAAATTTCATTTGGGTACAGTGTTGTATGACCGCGCAATTGTCATTCAAAGTGCATCAGCGCTGAAAGCTGAAAATTGGTCTGGGACTGAGGGGGGTTTAAGTGCCCAGTAAGCAAGTGGTTTAAGCACGTAATTGCCTTTCATGGACTAAAACATTTTTAAGGCAGATTACATGTATTTTCATGAACCCATGCTGAGTTTTTGCTTTTTTTTTTTTTCTACTTTTTTTTATTTTTTTTTATTGCTTTCTCGTCTGTTTTCCTTTGCAATGAAGAGGTTGATGGGAAAGATCACATCAACTATAAATATTTCCTGCAAGTGGCATGGGGCCAATTGGTTTTGGCGTAGGCAAAGCCCGGCTCCTTAATATTCCTGCATCACCGCTCACGTCAACCGCACCAATCGTGGTTCTATCGTTCCCCGCGGAATGACTACCGGGTGTACCCCGCTGCTAAGGAACACATGACTACTGCAATGACGACCTGAACCCAACCGATTTTACATTATTCTTCGACCTCCGAAGTCACTTACTGTAAGGCCGGGAGCCAGCTGCAGGAGGTCCTCTCACCGATCACATGGGAATTTTTTTACTTTTATTCAGCATGCTTTTGTTACACATAATAAAGCAAAATTATTATTTCATTTCGCCCTCTATGTGAGTCATGTCGGCATCACCAAATCATATAATTATGTTAAGTAAGTAACTGTTTTACTGCCAAGAATTAAAGCCCAACTCCGTCAAAAACCTGCTGTTTCGTGGATGAAATGGGAAAGGATAAGGAGCCTATAGTAGTTTTCTGGGAAGGTTTTCTTACCAGGACAAGAAATGATATAAAATTATTCCAACGGGGGACACAGACAAAATTTATTTATGTACCCTGTTTCCCCAAAAATAAGACCTAGCGTGATTGTCGGTGATGGCCGCAATATAAGCCCCCCCCCCCATAAACCCTACTTAACTGGTTCCCGACCAGCGCACGCCAATGTACGTCGGTAGAATGGCACGGGCAGGCATATTGGTGTACAGGTACGTCCAATCTTCAATGCCGCCCTGCCATCGCGAGCGCGCCGTCGGCGGCGTGCTCGTGTGCCGGTCGGGAACCCCCGTGAGTCCGGTCGCGGGTCCCGCGGAACTAAGGTTGCCACCTGTCCAGGATTCACCTGGACAGTTCGGGTTTGGAAACATGTGTCCGGGTTTCAGACTGCCTGAAACCCGGACACTTTCTTTAGCCTGGACTATGGCTTCCCAGCAGGGTTGCTGGCTGCAGTTGTCTAAGCTTAGAATGTTTGTTACACTCTTTCACACTGCACAAAGCCAGCACTAACAACCCCCCCCCCCCCCCCCAAACACACACACAGATACGAGAGGAGAGAGGGCTCGATCTGTACCTCTTTCCTCACCCCTACCCCTCTGTGTCTGCCCCACACTCCAATCCCCAGCACTGTGCCTCGGAAAAGGAAAGTTGGAGCTGGAAATTAGAAGTCCAGCAGCCTCAGATACATCTGGATGAGAGGTGCCAAGGGGTGAGTGAGCTCACCATCCATCCCTGTCTGTGACTGAAGTATCCCCCCTTCTCTCTCCTGCATCTGAGTATGTACACTCAGGCAAATCAGGGTTCTCAGAGCACCCCTTACATCAGAGTTCCCCTTTACACCAGAGGCCACCGTGTTTCCCCTTACATCAGAGTCCTCCCCGTACATCAGAGTTCTCAGTGTTCCCCCTTAGATCAGGGTTCCCAGAGCATCCCTTATGTTAGAGTTCCCAGAGTCCCCCTTTACATCAGAGTCTGCAGAGTGCCCCCTTACAGTATAAGGGAAATCTGTGAGCTCAGATGTAAAAGGGGAACTCTGTGGACTCTGATGTAAAGGGGGACTCTTGTTATTAACTTCATATGATTAGAAATGTTATTTAATAGCAAAATATTTGTATAGTTTATACTATAAAAAAACAATTGCCGTACGCCCCTAAAGTGTTCAGGTTTGACTTTAAGAAAAGGTGGCAACCCTACGCGGAACTCGATCGCCACGGGCATACCCGCGATCGTCTCACGGGACGGCTGAATGGAGAAGTGCCCGTTGTAAACAGCATTTCTCCATTCTGCCTAGCAACTAGTGACGCTGATCTCTGCTCCGTGTGATTGGAGTAGAGATCAGTGTTCACTAAATGAAAGCCCAGCCCCCCCCCCCCCCTACAGTTAGTAACACGCCCCTAGGAACACTTAACCCCTACACTGCCACCCACTGGTTAACCCCTTCACTGCCAGTGTCATTTACACAGGAATCACTGCATTTATATAGCACTGATTACTGTATAAATGACAATCGTCCCAAAAATGTGTCAAAAATGTCCGATGTGTCTGCCATAATGTCGCAGTCACAATAAAAATCGCTGATTGCCGCCATTACTAGTAAAAAAAAAAAAATAATAAAAAGTTATTAATAAAAATGCCATAAAACTATCCCCTATTTTGTAAACGCTATAACTTTTGCGCAAACCAATCAATAATCGCTTATTGCGATTTTTTTTTACCAAAAATATGTAGAAGAATACGTATCGGCCTAAACTGAGGGAAAAAATGTTTTTTTATATATTTTTGGGGGATATTTATTATAACAAAAAGTAAAAAAAATAATGCGTTTTTTTCAAAATTGTCGCTCTATTTTTGTTTATAGCGCAAAAAAATAAAAACCGCAGAGGTGATCAAATACTACCAAAAGAAATCTCTATTTGTGGGAAAAAAAGGACGACAATTTTGTTTGGGAGCCACGTCGCATGACCGCGCAATTGTCAGTTAAAGCGACGCAGTGCCGAATCGCAAAAAGTGGTCTGGTCTTTGACCAGCAAAATGGTGTAAGTGGTTAAAGTCCTTGTAGGTCTTATTTTCAGGAAAGCCCCAGGAGGAAGTCAGCACAGCACAGGGATGGTGGGAGCCCCTCATAATAAGCAGCCCCAGGAGGAAGTCAGCATAGCACAAGGATGGTGGGAGCCCCTCATAATGAGCACAGCAGAGGTACAGCCCCAGGAGGAAGTCAGCACAGCACAGGGATGGTGGGAGCCCCTCATAATAAGCAAAATGAGTCGTTGATGCGACAACAACTGATCCGAAATTCGTTAACAAAAGTTCATATTGCGTACAAAATTCGGACGCATGGCAATTCGTATTTCGGATCCTCCCGAACGTACGAATTTAGGGAAATTCGTACAAATTTGAGATTCTTACGAAACGAATCGCACATGTCTAATAGGTACACCTTATGACCAAATGCATGAAAACGTCTCTCCAAATGATTGAGTGCAGGTGCCTCCAGTGAAGGGTACTGTTAATGCTACATCATACAAACAGAGTTTAGACAATTCTGGAGTGGTAAGTGGGGTGCCCCGGGGTTCTGTCTTGGGACCAATTCTATTCAATTTATTCATAAATGATATATAAAGGATGGGATAAATAGCTCAATCTCAGTTTTTGCGGACGACACAAAAATAAGCAGGGCAATACCTTCACATCAGGATATAGAAATTTTACAGAAAGACCTAAACAAAATAATGGAGTGGGCAACTAGATGGCAAATGAGGTTTAATGTGGAGAAATGTAAGGTAATGCACTTGGGGGCACAAAAACAAAAATGCAAACTACTCACTAGGGGGAGAACCGCCGGTGGAATCAAGGATGGAGAAAGATCTGGGGCTCCTAGTAGATGACAGACTGAGCCATAGCATGCAACGTCAACCTGCAGCTACCAAAGCAGGCAGAATTTTTTTATAAATAAAAGGGGATATACTCCAGAGATAGTACGATAATCCTGCCACTTTATAAAAAACCTGGTTAGGCCACATCTGGAGTACTCCATCCAGTTCTGGTCACCAGTCCTCAGAGGGGATGTGCTGGAACTGGAGAGAGTCCAAAGAAGTGCAACAAAATGAATAAGGGGCCTGGGCGACCTCAATTACGAGGAACGACTACAAGCACTAAATGTATTCTCTCTGGAGAAGCGACGCTTGAGAGGGGACAGGATAGCAATTTCCGAATATCTCAATGGCGATCCCAGCAATAGGAAAAAACAATTCAGTCTCAGGGAGTGTGGGAGGACATGGGGCCATACAACGAGATTGAAGGAGAAGCAGTTTAACCGTAAACTGCGCGGGGGTTTTTTCACTGTCAGGGCAATAAGGATGTGGAACTCTCTTCCACAATTGGTGGTGGTAGCAGGGAGTATGGATATTTTTTTTAAAAGACTCTTGGATGTGCATCTTAAAGAACATAACATACAGGGATATGGGAAACAATTATAGACACTGACACTTGTGCACCTACACAGGTTGAACTGGATGGACTACTGACTTTATTAAACCTTCCTTACCTACTATGTAACTAAGTAATATCGGTACCCAAACGTATTCAGTACGATTGAAGTCAAGTACTGATGTTGGATAAGAAGAATTGGCTGACCATGGGTGTTCATGTTCATCCCAAAGGTGTTCAGTAGGGTTAAGTTCGGGGCTCTGTGCAGGACAATCAGGTTCCTCTACACCAGGGGTCTCAAACTGCCTCCAGCTGTTACAAAACTACAAGTCCCATGAGGCCTTGCAAGGCTGATAGTTACAAGCATGACTCCCACAGGCAGAGGCATGATGGGACTTGTAGTTTCGCAACAGCTGGAGGGCCGCCAGTTTGAGACCCCTGCTCTACACCAAACTGGTCATAGCGTGTCTATATGGAGATGGCATTCCAATTCATCCTAAAGTTGTTCAGTAGGGTTGAGGTCAGGGCTCGGTGCGGAACACCCAGGTTCCTCTACACCAAACTGGTCATATCGTATCTCTATGGAGCTGGCGTTCCAATTCATCCTAAAGATGTTCAGAGGTCAGGGCTCTGTGAAGGACACTCAGGTTCCTCTACACCAAAGCGGTCATATCATATCTCTATGGAGCTGGCATTCCAATTCATCCTAGAGTTGTTCAGTAGGGTTAAGGTCAGGGCTCTGTGCGGAACACCCAGGTTCCTCTACACCAAACCGGTCATATCGTATCTCTATGGAGCTGGTGTTCCAATTCATCCTAAAGATGTTCAGACGTCAGGGCTCTCTGTGAAGGACACTCAGGTTCCTCTACACCAAACTGGTCAAACCATGTCTTTATGGCTCACAAATGCTCTTTTGGCTGAGTAGGCACTTTTGGCCCACAGACACCCTCCAAAAATCTTGTGGAATGTGGTATAGTGAAAGTTGTTGTAGCTGCAAAGTAGAGCGTGTTCCATATGAATGGCCATGATTTTGGAGTAGGACCTCTAACTCCAGCTCACTTAGGTAGGACAGTCAGGGGCCCAGAAACTTTTGGCCATATATGTAAATATCAAGATACAAAGTGGCCTGTTTCTGCAGAGAGATTTGAGACCACGGTTCTTGCTTGAACATTTTCCATGCATAGTGAAAAAAAAAACATTCAAAAAGAAATAAAATTGAATAAAAAACCTATTACTCTCCCGTTAAATAGGCAAGCTTGCTTTGTCCTTCTCGTTGTAACTGACCCATTCTTCCAGCGAATCTGCAGTTTCCATGCCAAACGTGAGTCATGCTTCTGTGAATTACGATTAGGTTGAAAGAAAATATTTCAAAAGGGTTAGGCAGATAAATAGTAATGAAGCTCCACCGACTTCTATAGGACCACATCACTGCTGTTCGGAGTACAGTGCCGGTCTCTCTGGAACTATGACTCACTTTCAGAAATCTCAGAGTATAGCAGATGAAAACAATTGAGCAAGTAATGGGATACTTTTTCATGTTTTCTTTTTTTCATGGTATTCTATTCCCACTAACAAAAAAATTGGATACCTGTCCTTCAGCAAGAAAGATGAGAGCTACTAACCTTCATCCCTCCCTTTGTCAGCAGACTGGACGCATGTCAGTAAGGCCTTGCAATTGTCTAGATGTTGGCTGCAAGAGTGCAAGTCCCTGCCCCACTCCTCTCTTTGCTAGAACAGTGGCCCTCACCCTCCTTGCTGAGGCGGTACCCTTCACCATCTTGTGCCCCACTCCATGCCAGAGGCCTCCTCCTGACATTCCTGCCCATTTTCCTACCTTTTTTCCCCAAAGGAAGGAATGTCCACGCATAAGTAAAGTTGCTGCACTTTACTGGTGATACCTTGAAATTGGCACAAACTGTCACATCACAACGACATACTATCCGGGGTCACTTGACAGTACATTGCAGTGGCGGCTGGTGCTCAAAATTTTTGGGGGGCACAATTTTTTTTTTTTTAAACCAATTGCAGCCACTGTGCCATCAAACGCTGCCACTGTGCCCATCAAACGCTGCCACTGTGCCCATCAAACGCTGCCACTGTGCCTATCAAATGCTGCCACCATGCCCATCAAACACTGACAATGTACCATCAAATGCTGCCACTGTGCCCATTAAACGCTGCCAGTGTGCCCATCAAACACTGCCAGTGTGCCCATCAAACACTGCCAGTGTGCCCATCAAACACTGCCAGTGTGCCCATCAATTGCAGCCAGTGTGCCCATCATATGCTGCCAGTGTGCCCATCAAGTGCTGCCAGTGTTCCAATTAAATGCTGCCATGGTGTGCCCCTGAATGCTGCCAGTGTGACCCCCGCCCGCTCGCCATCTGCCCGGCACTTACCCTGTCTTCATGGGGGAGCGGGGTCCTTCATGCGTCTCCTGCCATCCTCATCTCCAGTCCTCTCCTCCTGATATGCGTCCAATAGCAACGCCTGTCGTTTCAGCCACTCAGCTGACAAGTAATAGACCTGAGCACCTAATTGGCAGAGGGGCGGTTCAGTGTTAGGAAAGCAAAAGCTTAAAAAAAAATATCCCGCTGTTTTAATTCAGGTGCCTGGCGCCTGAAAAGGGGCAGGACGCCTGAATAGGGGGGTGGCAGCAGCGGCCATGGATAGATTCATGCAATGCATGAATCTATCCATTGGGCATAGAGGGGGTGGCTGGAGTGAGGAGGCGATGCCCGTGCGCCCTTATGGATGCACCACCACTGGTACATTGTCAGTCACATTTAGTGGACGGCTATGGAATGCTCTACCAACCAACATCCGCCTGGAAGAAAATCACCTGGCTTTTAGGAAAGAACTCAAGACCTTCCTCTTTTAGCAGATGATCAAAGCTCGCCACAGCGCCTAGAGGCGATTCAGTTCGCATTGTGCGCTATACAAGTATTTCATTCATTCATTCAGTGGACAGTCTGCAGAAATCTTATGTGAAAGCATCCTGCAGCCATTAAAGTAAGGCATCTTCTGTCAAACAGTCTCTCTGTATCCAATGTTATTAGTACTCACTAGATAGGACCTCTGTAGTCACCTCCTTCATAGGTACACCTCTGCCAGAATTCCAAAGACGGATAGCTTCACTCAGGGAACTATTGGCCAGGCCTGAAAGGCCTTACGCAATTTGCCCTATCCCCCAGCCTTCATAAGGATCAGGAAGTCCTCATCCGGTTCTCCTTGGTGCAGGTCTACTTCTTCGCAGCCTCCAGCCCTGTCCAGGGCCTACCTTTTTTTGGCTACATCTGCATGGATGTGGGGTGTTTGGCTCCCATGCTCCAGCTGCAATAGGACTCCTCTCAACCTGCTTTATATGTTTGCACTGATTCTCCCATTACATCACTACAGGAGGGCTCTAACTAAACTGGGCCTAGCACCTGGTGACACTCTCTCCTGTAACCAGACACTATCCTGGCACAGAGCCACCTCATGGCAGACTAGCAAACTGCTCCTGCCTACATGCTCAGATAACATTTTTGACCTTGCGTACTCTTTTCTAGTGTCTAGAAAGTCATACACAATGGTCGCCTCCACCATAGAAGTCCAAGCTCTTCCAGATCTCCCCTGGTAAATCCCGAGGCATGCATTGCGGGGGGGCGTGGCAGAGCTCTGACTTTCCAAATGGAAAGTCATTGTTCATGTACAGAGTGCCTAGGGCTCTGGAGCTTCGGGGCGTTCAGCAGAGTGAAGGGTGCGTTAGGTCCCTGATGCATGGTTCCTTCATCACTTCTACACCTTTATTCGTCGATAGATGTATAAGTAGTGCACTGGACCCATAACAGGAGGGATAAGACTTTATATCTAGATTTTAGAGACAACTCTCTGTCAACCAGGGTATTCTAATGCCGCGTACACACGATCAAACAATCCGGTGGAAAAGTCAAGTCCGCCGGACAATCCCCCTGTGTGTAGCCTCCGGCGGACTTTTTTTACCCAAAAGTACGGTGGACTTAGAAAGTAGTTTCACACTCCAATCTTACCGCCGGACTCACATTTCGGCGGACAATCCGGCCGTGTGTATGCCAGTCCGCCGTACTTTTGAAATGAACGTACTTTTCCCGCCCGGAGAAAAGTCCGCTCATTTTGAGTGCGTCTCCAGGTAGACGGGGCCAGTGAAGGAGGCGTCGCTGGTCCCGTCACCTGGTATGGACTTAAAGGGGAACCCCAATGCCGAAACAAATCGGCGTGGGGGTCCCCCCCAGGTCCACATCAGACCCTTGTCCGAGCACGCTACCCGGCCGGCCAGGAAAGGGGGTGAGGACGAGTGGGCACCCTCCCTCCTGAGCCGTACCAGGCCACGTGCCCTCAACATGGGGGGGTGCCCCACCCCAAAGCACCTTGTCCCCACGTTGATGAGGACAAGGGCCTCTTCCCGACAACCCTGGCCGTTGGTTGTCGGGGTCTGTGGGCAGGGGCTTATCGGAATCCAGGAGCCCCCTTTAATAAGGGGGCCCCCGGATACCGGCCCCCCACCCTATGTGAATGAGTATGAGGCATCGCTGGCCCCGTCTACCTGGAGACGCGCTCAAAATGAGCGGACTTTCCTCCGCGTGTGTGGGTGAGTTCGTTCATTTCAAAAATACAGCGGATAGTCCGGCGGACTTAGTACGCCGTATTAGTCCGCTGAAAAAGTGCTGTGTGGGGGCAAGTAGTCCGTTCGGAAAGTCCGGCGGACAGTCCGGCGGGAAGTCCGCCGGACTAAGGCCGCCGGATAGTCGGCTACGTGTGTACGCGGCATTAGGTTACGCCTAAGGCATCAAAAGAATGTAAGAAGGATGAGAGTCCTGAGGATATATTGGGAGTCCAGAAGGTCTGAAGAAAAGCCAACATGTTTTGGGGGTTCAACAGTCCTTCTTTATCAGGGCTTTTATCGTAAACTGAGCCAGAATAATCAAGCAATATCTGGAATAGTTCATCAGTGAACCATCTTGGTGAGCCAGCTCTTCCTACTCACCTAGTGCTCAGGTATTGTTAACGCTTGTGATATCAAGGGCACGGAACCCCCGCTATTACCGCTAATGCATGAACGCCAACCTTTGATGACACTGACCAACATCCAGTCTAATGAATTGTACTTTCATCTACCTTTATGGAGAGACTTTGAGCATAGAACTCACAGGATCAGAACCCTTTCTCCAAGAGGAGGTATTCCAGATGGCATATTTACTTTGCTAACAAAAAAAAAAACCTTAGAACCAGACAGGGATTGGTCAGGGGGAGCACTGACATGTTCAGCACTCCACCAGACCTGGATTGACACCTTCTACTGCCTAGGTCTTCCCAGTGAGATAAAACATTTATTAACCAGAAAAGCTTCCTCTGGGTGCTTCTCTGAAACTAGTTTCATCGTATTACGAAGGGACCTTGTAGTTAGGTGCAGCTAGCTAGTCTGCCACTAGGTGGCTCTGTTCCAGAATAGTGTCTGGTTACAGGAGATTGTGTCATCAGGTGCTAGGCCCCTTTTAGTTAGAGCCCTCCTGCTGTGATGTCATGGGTGAGTCAGTACCCAAATATAAGGCAGGTTGGGAGGAGCCCAGTCGCAGTTGGAGAATCTGAGCTAAACACCTCAAACCAGTAGGGTTGCCACCTGCCGGGGATTCACCCGGACAGATGGAGAATCGGAGCTGAACACCTCAAACCAGTAGGGTTGCCACCTGCCGGGGATTCACCCGGACAGATGGAGCATCAGAGCTAAACACCTCAAACCAGTAGGGTTGCCACCTGCCGGGGATTCACCCGGACTGATGGAGCTAAACACCTCAAACCAGTAGGGTTGCCACCTGCCGGGGATTCACCCGGACAGATGGAGCATCAGAGCTAAACACCTCAAACCAGTAGGGTTGCCACCTGCCGGGGATTCACCCGGACAGATGGAGCATCGGAGCTAAACACCTCAAACCAGTAGGGTTGCCACCTGCCGGGAATTCACACGGACAGTCCGGGTTTTGAATCAGGCAGACTTAAACCTGGACACATTATTCAGACCAGACTGTGGCTCCCCAAGTAACCAAGATGGATAGTCACACACAAATCTGTTGCCCTCCAGGAGCATCGGAGCTAAACGCCTCAAACCAGTAGGGTTGCCACCTGCCGGGGATTCACCCAGACAGACGGAGCATCGGAGCTAAACACCTCAAACCACTAGGGTTGCCACCTGCCGGGGATTCACACGGACAGTCCGGGTTTTGAATCAGGCAGACTTAAACCTGGACACATTATTCAGACCAGACTGTGGCTCCCCAAGTAACCAAGATGGATAGTCACACACAAATCTGTTGCCCTCCAGGAGCATCGGAGCTAAACGCCTCAAACCAGTAGGGTTGCCACCTGCCGGGGATTCACCCAGACAGACGGAGCATCGGAGCTAAACACCTCAAACCACTAGGGTTGCCACCTGCCGGGGATTCACACGGACAGTCCGGGTTTTGAATCAGGCAGACTTAAACCTGGACACATTATTCAGACCAGGCTGTGGCTCCCCAAGTAACCAAGATGGATAGTCACACACAAATCTGTTGTCCTCCAGGAGCATCGGAGCTAAACGCCTCAAACCAGTAGGGTTGCCACCTGCCGGGGATACACCCGGACAGACGGAGCATCGGCGCTAAACACCTCAAACCAGTAGGGTTGCCACCTGCCGGGGATTCACAC
The DNA here is from genome assembly GCF_037356315.1 of Lithobates pipiens. Taxonomy (NCBI): domain Eukaryota; kingdom Metazoa; phylum Chordata; class Amphibia; order Anura; family Ranidae; genus Lithobates; species Lithobates pipiens. The sequence continues at coordinate 9,500,223 of NW_027507789.1, read as the reverse complement.
GGACAGTCCGGGTTTTGAATCAGGCAGACTTAAACCTGGACACATTATTCAGACCAGGCTGTGGCTCCCCAAGTAACCAAGATAGATAGTCACACACAAATCTGTTGTCCTCCAGGAGCATCGGAGCTAAACGCCTCAAACCAGTAGGGTTGCCACCTGCCGGGGATACACCCGGACAGACGGAGCATCGGCGCTAAACACCTCAAACCAGTAGGGTTGCCACCTGACGGGGATTCACACGGACAGATGGAGCATCGGAGATAAACACCTCAAACCAGTAGGGTTGCCACCTGCCGGGGATTCACACGGACAGTCCGGGTTTTGAATCAGGCAGACTTAAACCTGGACACATTATTCAGACCAGGCTGTGGCTCCCCAAGTAACCAAGATAGATAGTCACACACAAATCTGCTGTCCTCCAGGAGCATCGGAGCTTAACGCCTCAAACCAGTAGGGTTGCCACCTGCCAGGGATTCACCCGGACAGACGGAGCATCGGCGCTAAAGACCTCAAACCAGTAGGGTTGCCACCTGACGGGGATTCACACGGACAGATGGAGCATCGGAGATAAACACCTCAAACCAGTAGGGTTGCCACCTGCCGGGGATTCACACGGACAGTCCGGGTTTTGAATCAGGCAGACTGAAACCTGGACACATTATTCAGACCAGGCTGTGGCTCCCCAAGTAACCAAGATAGATAGTCACACACAAATCTGTTGCCCTCCAGGAGCTGCGGGAGGCTGGCTAGGGGCAGGTTCGGCATCACTGGGGGGCAGGGCGATGATTAGGCCACTCCCACTTTTCGACGCAGCACGCTATGCGCACCACATTACTAAGGTGTCCCAGGCTGCTAACCTGTTCGCGTTTGGCTTGAAGAAAAAACGGTGGCAACCCTGCACACCACCTCAAATGTAACCACCAGTATGCGGAGGCCCTCAACAGGGCTGGAGGCCAGGGTGAAGTAGACTGTACGCAGAAGAGCCGGCTGTAGATTTCCTGACCCTTATGGAGTCGGGTGAGTTGCAAAAGGCCTTTCATGCCATGCCAAGAGTTCCCTGAGTGAGGCTATCCCCCTGAAAGGTCCTGGAAGGGGTGCACTTACGGAGAAGGTGACTACAGAGATCCCATTCCAATGAGTACTAATGACCCCGGGTTCACCGAGAGACCGTTAAAGAGAGATGGCTGCTTAAAGTGCTGCATATGCTTTCACGGGTAACTGCTGTGGGGCGTCCACTAAATGTGATTGACTATGTAATGTCTAGTGACCCTGGAATGTATATCGATGTGATGTGACGGTTTATGCCATTTCCAAAGAACCACCAGTAAAGTGCAGCCACCCTGTTCAATTGTGGATGCTCCTTCCTTCCTTAGGGATATGAAGGTCAGTCGCGGGGGGAATGCCTTGTGAAGGCCTCTGGCATGGAGTGGGCCACATTATGGTGAAGGGTTTGGCCTCAGCAGGAGGGACAGTGTTCTAGCAAAGACAGAAGTGGGGCAGGGACTTGTTCTGTTGGCACCAAGATCCAGCCAATTTTCAAAGCCCCTCTTGCAGGCCTGATTTCATGGAGCCCCACCATCCACCATTCTAATGAGAGTTTCATTATTGGTTTGGGGGGCATGGACTGTCCTCTCACACCTGAGAGGTCCCATATAGGGCTACTATTGCATCCGTGGCCTATGGAGCATTTCAGGACACACCTCATTTCCACCCTCCTCTCTCGCCGAGTCTGCCCCCTGCCGGACCCCGGTTTGGTTGCTGTTGGTTACGCCTCTTCAGCTCCCGGTTGGAGTGCTTTCTGCCGCTGCCTATATGGATCGGTGCCTTGGACCCATTGTCAATACTATATCCTGCATATACACCAACTCCTGAGGAAGCGAGCCGAGCTCGCGAAACGCGTCGAGTATTAAGTTGTATATGTATATGATTTATTCCACTACTGAAAATAACATGTCAATGGCTAAATCATGTCTGATGACGTTATTATGTCTATGTTCATTTAACCATGTTTTTTTGGAATCTGAATAAAAAATATTTTTATACCTATTTGAGATGACCTATATGACCAACTCATTTAAAGTCCCATGGGCGAATCTGTTTCTATATATGGGTGGGTGAGTGGGCAGACTTACCGGGCAGTCAGACCTTTACAGGAACACTTTCATTGAAAACTGTCAAGATATAACCCTTAGTCCGCAGATAGAAACCACCCACCCACCTGGGGGCAGCAACAATACAGAGAGTGGAAAGTCCGCCAGACTTGATAGCCATACATGTGTCATTCCAAAGCCTTAGATGATCCTTCAACATAAGCCGTGACACGATCAGAGATCCCTCCACATCGCTGCATTCTACAAAGACGTGCCTCGGGACCCGTCTCAAACTGCGCAGCTAATAGACGAGGGGGTCCCAGAGTAATAAGACAATCAACGACAGTCTGTTGTGGGAACGAAGCAAATTAAAAAAACAAAAACAAGAATATATAAAAAAAAAAATTATGAGTCACATTTCTGTACAGGTTTCTTTAACCACTTAAGTGCCGAGCCTCTTTCTGAGATTTGTTGCTTACAAGTTTAAAACAGGTTTTTTTTTTTTTTTTTTTGCTGGAAAATTACTTAAAACCCCCAAACATTATACTTTTTTTTTTTTTTTCTAACACCCTAGAGAATAAAATGGCGGCCGTTGCAATACTTTCTGTCACACCGTATTTGCACAGCGGTCTTACAAGCGCATTTTTTTTTGGGGAAAAAATACACTTTTTTGAATTAAAAAAATAAGACAACGGTAAAGTTAGCCCAATTTAAAAAAAAAAAAAAAAAATTATATTGTGAAAGATAATGTTGCGCCGAGTAAATTGATACCTGACATGTCACGCTTCAAAATTGCGCCCGCTGGTGGAATGGCGAAAAAACTTTTACCCTTAAAAATCTCCATAGGCGACGTTGAAAATTTTTTACAGGTTGCATGTTTTGAGCTACAGCGGAGGTCTGGGGCTAGAATTATTGCTCTCGCTCTACTGATCGCGCCGATACCTCACATGTGTGGTTTGACCACCGTTTTCATATGCGGGCGCTGTTCACTCATGCGTTCGCTTCTGCACGCGAGCTTGGCGGGATGGGGCGCATGTAAAAAAAATAAAAAATTATTTTTCTTATTTATTTTATCTTTTTTTTTTTTTTTTTTTTTTAATACTGTTCTTTTAAAAAAAAAAAATGTGTCACTTTTATTTCTATTACAAGGAATGTAAACATTTCTTGTAATAGAAAAAAAAAAACATGACAGGATCTCTTAAATATGAGATCTGGGAGGTCAAAAAGACCCCAGATCTCATATTTACACTAAAATGTAATAAAAAATAAAATAAAAAAAATTGTCATTTGAAAAAAAATTAATTAAAAAATGTCCCTTTAAGGGTTTAGATGTCACTTCTGTCCTGCAATGGTATAGGGTACATTAAGCGGCAGAGGGCACCGGAGCGCAGCCCTCTCCTGGCGCCGATAAAATTGATCTTGTGATGAATCCACCGCAGAGACCACTATTATCTGAAACCAGACCGCTGGGTGAAGAAGAGGATACCGGGGTTATGGTAGCTAGCTGCTGCCATAACAAAGATACCCCTCTTCAAATTTAGGACGTATATATCGGCGTGCGGCGGTCCGGAAGTGGTTAAGATTGGCATGAAAGATAAAAAAAAATTATTCCAAAAATACAATGTGGATGAACAATTATAGGGCATGAAAACTGAAAATGTTAGGGCTGAACTCCTGGTATGGATTTTTTTGCATAATTACTTTGGTCCAGCTTGGCACAGTGTAAGTATACACATTCCCATACCCGATGGGCTGCTGTTGAAGCGAAGAATCCCTGTAGAAGTTGGCACTACTGCAGTGTGTGCCGTGGCCTTCCAGGTCCCGGTGCTGAGCGGCTGTCCTGCTACATAGTAACCACAGGGGGTGACTTGCTTGCCATGGCCACCATTCAGAGAACACCATGCATTTTTCTCAATGAATGCAAAGTGTTCTCTGATTGGAAGAGGTGACTATTGTGATGTCACCTTCCCGCCTACCCACTTTGTCCAATCGGAGAACACCTAGCTTTCATTGAGAAAAATTTATGACATTCTCTGAGTGGTGACCGTGCCAACTGAGCTACCCCTTGTGTAGCAGGGCAGCCATCTGGCATGGGACCTGGCAGGCGAAGCAGTCATAGTAGTAGTGCCATGGCGGCCTGTCTATTGTGGTCGCACGGGCGCCGCCTTCCTATCCATGAATTTCTATGGCGGGGATGAGGGTGGCTGGGGGGTACATAAGAGTTAAATAATAGTCCCCCCATACATCAGGGTCCCAATAAAAGTCCCCCCTTAAATCAGGGTGCCCACCTACAGCATAGTGCCAATCAGAGCCCCCTTAAATCAGAATCCTCCCTTGAGCACCCATACATCAAGGCCCCCATCAGAGCCCCCCTTATATCAAGGCCCCCTTTACATCAAAGTCCTTTCTTACATCAGGGTCCCCATCAGAGCCCCCCTTACAGCATGACCCCCTTTACATCAAAGTCCCCTCTTACATCAGGGTCCCCATCAGAGCCCCCCCTTACATCATCACCCCCTTTACATCAAAGTCCTTTCTTACATCAGCATCCCCATCAGCGCCCCCCCCTTACATCATGACCCCCTTTACATCAAAGTCCTCTCTTACATCAGGGTCCCCATCAGAGCCCCCCTTACATCATGACCCCCTTTACATCAAAGTCCTCTCTTACATCAGGGTCCCCATCAGAGCCCCCCTTACATCATGACCCCCTTTACATCAAAGTCCTCTCTTATATCAGGGTCCACATCAGCACCCCCCCCCCACCTTACTTCCTCATTCTCTGCACAATGAAGTGTCGATAAAATCCTGTAGCAGGCTGGATGTGCCCCAGGACCCGGGGGCCATAGTTTGGAGTTTGGAGACCCCTGATCGGGCCCCTTTCCTCTCCAGCTTGGCTATGTTTCTGTGCACCTGCTCTATGTGTGGCGCATTAAAGTGTCTTCATTGTGAAGGACACCTCAACCTGAACAGCGGAGAGCAACGCACATCACAGCAACGCACAAACTGCATGTTATAATGGTGCGCTGCATTGCTGAAAACATGAGTCCTGGGGATTTTTTTTCATCTGCAATGGATCGCTTAAGTGTTAAATTAAAAAAAGTGTGAAGGTATTTATAGAAGTGATGATATCGGGGGCACAGCACCCCCCTCCCTCCCCCCCATACACTCAGATGGAGGTGCTAAGATAAGAATATACAAGTATTCTGCATGCAGAGACAGAAAAGTGACATTGGACTTCATATGTAAATAAAGACAGCTGAGCACAGGTACACATAGACTGAGGACCATGAATACATTGAGGACCATAACTACACCGAGGACCATGAGTACACTGAGGACCATGAGTACACCGAGGACCATGACTACACCAAGGACCGTGAGTACACCAAGGACTGTGAGTACACCAAGGATCTGAGTACACCAAGGATCTGAGTACACCAAGGACCGTGAGTACACCAAGGACCGTGAGTACACCGAGGACCGTGAGTACACCGAGGACCGTGAGTACACCGAGGACCGTGAGTACACCGAGGACCGTGAGTACACAGAGGACCGTGAGTACACCGAGGACCGTGAGTACACCGAGGACCGTGAGTACACAGAGGACCGTGAGTACACAGAGGACCGTGAGTACACAGAGGACCGTGAGTACACCGAGGACCGTGAGTACACAGAGGACCGTGAGTACACCGAGGACCGTGAGTACACGAGGACCATGAGTACAACGAGGACCATGAGTACAACGAGGACCGTAACTACACCAAGGACCATGAGTACACTGAGGACCATAACCACACCTGAGGACCATGATTACACCGAGGACCATGATTACACCGAGGACCATGAGTACACCGAGGACCCAGAGTACAACAAGGACCACGAGTACACCGAGAACCATGAGTACACCAAGGACCATGAGTACACCGAGGACAGTGAGTACACTGAGGACAGTGAGTACACCGAGGACCGTGAGTACACCAAGGACCGTGAGTACACCAAGGACCGTGAGTACACTGAGGACCGTGAGTACACTGAGGACTGTGACTACACCAAGGACCATGAGCACACTGAGGACCATGAGTACACTGAGGACCGTGACTATACTGAGGACCATGAATACACCGAGGATAATGAATACACCAAGGACCATGAGCATACCAAGGACCATGAGCACACCGACAACCATGAGTACACACAGGACTATGAGTACACTGAGGACAGTGACTACACCAAGGACCATGAATACACAGAGGATAATGAGTACACCAAGGACCGTGAGCACACCAAGGACCATGACTACATGGAGGACCGTGACTACACCGAGGACCTTGACTACACCAAGGACCATGAGCACACCGAGGACCATGAGCACACCGAGGACCATGAGTACACAGAGGAGAATGAGTACACCGAGGACCATTCTCAGTAGACGGAGGACCATGATTACACTGAGGACCGTAACTACACCTAAGACAATGAGCATACCAAGGACCATGAGCACACTGAGGACCATGAGCACACTGAGGAGCGTGAGCACATCGAGAACCATGACTACACCCAGAACAATGAGTACACAGAGGACAATGAGTACACTAAGGATAGTCAGTACACTGAGGATCGTGACTACACCGAGGACAATGAGTACACCGAAGACAATGAGTATACCGAAGACAATGAGTATACCGAAGACAATGAGTATACCGAAGACAATGAGTATACCGAGGACAACAAGTACACCGAGGACAACGAGTACACCGAGGACAATGAGTACACTGAGGATCATGAGTACACCAAAGTCAATGAGTACACTGAGGACAATGAGTACATAGAGGACCATGAGTACATTAAGGATAGTCAGTACACTGAGGACCATCAGTACCCCGAGAACCATGAGTACACCGAGGACCATGAGCACACCGAGAACCATGAGTACACCGAGAACCATGAGCACACTGAGGACTGTGGCTACACCCAGGACAATGAGTACACCGAGGACAATGAGTACACTAAGGATAGTCAGTACACTGAGGATCGTGACTACACCGAGGACAATGAGTACACTGAGGTCAATGAGTACACTGAGGACAATGAGTACATCGAGGACCATAAGTACATTAAGGATAGTCAGTACCCCGAAAACCATGAGCACACCGAGAACCATGAGCACACTGAGGACCATGAGTACACTGAGGACCATGAGTACACTGAGGACTGTGACTATACCCAGGACAATGAGTACACAGAGGACAATGAGTACACTAATGATAGTCAGTACACTGAGGATCGTGACTACACCGAAAGACAATGAGTACACTGAGGTCAATGAGTACACCGAAGACAATGAGTACACCGAGGACAATGAGTACACCGAGGACCATGAGTACACCGAGGACCATGAGTACACCAAGGACCATGAGTACACTGAGGGCAATGAGTACACTAAGGACAGTCAGTACACTGAGGAACGTGACTACACCGAGGACAATGAGTACACTGAGGACCATGAGTACACCGAGGACCATGAGTACACCGAGGACCATGAGTATACCGAGGACCATGAGTACACTAAGGATAGTCAGTACACTGAGGAACGTGACTACACCGAGGAGACAATGAGTACACTGAGGACCATCAGTACCCCGAGGACCATGAGTACACGAGAACCATGAGAACACAGAGGACAATGAGTACACTAAGGATAGTCAGTTCCCCTGAGGACAATGCTGCACTCTACTACAACCGTATTAACAATAGTCCATCTCTAGTATCTATGGCTCCTCATATATGGAAAATACATCCAGGCAAATATCTCCGGCTGGTATACAGGCAAATGACGGCGTGTGTCACGCTCCCTCTGAGTAATACGACATCCTGTTTTGCTCCGGGTTTATTGCATGGCATGCCTTTCCTGCCTCACACAAGTTCCCAAATTTACAGGAATCCCTCTCTCTCTGCGGTGAATTAATAAGGAGTACAGCTGTACATTATTGATTTATTAAAAGGGCTCTCCATACAGAGATGAAATTTCTTTATTAAAATCTTCATTGGTGGAATTGTCTGAGGGCGGAGCTAACTTTGTGTCAGCGATTTAACCCTGGCATTGCCAAAGCCGTTTTTGCACGACTGTTAAATAATCGTTTGAGGCCTGAAGATTAGTAAAAAGCCAAAACATGATATTCTTTCTGAAAGCAGAGACCCTGGAGAATAAAATGGTGGCAGTTCCAATTTTTTATGTCATGCAATAATAGTACGACAGTATCAGTAAAAAAATACAATCACGTTAATTTTAGGATACGCAAATGCAAAAGATCACCCAATTTTGTTGGTAAAATATATGCGTGATTTTTGTACGTGTTTTTCACATGATAGGCGTAGGGCCAGCATATTCATTTCAATAGGCTGTCCTACACATGACTAACGTGGCCAAGTAGTTAAATTTTTTTGTGGCATTTTTTGTGTTTTTACTGTACATTTTGTTGCGTTTGTCATGAGTTCTTCCGCACGGAAAAATACACATCTTCTTGCCGGGTTTGCAATCCAAATAACAAAAAATGGCGCCACAAGCACGACACGTGTTTTTTTTAGCATGTTTCATGAATGCAATTGGGCATTTTTGAGCAGGTTTAAAAAGCGTGGAATGAAGCCTTAGACAAAACGAGCCCGGCTCCCAAAGACGTCACATTTGACGAAGCGCGTCGGGCGGAGCCTGTGATCTGAAGTCATGCTGAGCAGTGTGGCCACTTCCTTTGTTTGTTTAGCTTGCCTATCTCTTCATTTTTAAAGTATGATTTTATGACAAATAAATTCCATGAGCTGTTACTGTATTACGCTTATTATGTGGGGCTCCTTTCTTTTTTATTATGGCCACTGTTTGATATAGTTGCTGCTGAACCCTTCTGGTTTTATTACCATATTGTTCTGATGAGTTGGGGAAGCATGCCTTGACCACCTATAATTATAAGAAAAATTATTAATTATAATTAATAATGCATATTAATAATTAATTATAATTAATAATTATTACAGAATAAATATAAGAGGTCACATTATCTAGTAAGCAGCCTATGCTTCATGTTGGTGGAGGGCGTGTCACTGGCTGCATTGCGTACATTTGCTGAAATTGGAATTTCACTATTGTTTTCATTTTTTTTAAATTAATTTTATTATTTATTAATTTCTTTATTCAATTTATTAATTGTATTTTCTTTTCTTAATGAATTCATTAATTTAATGTATTTTATTTATACATTTTATTTTACTATTTTGCACTTGTCACTTTTTGCACCATTTTTCACAGGGTTTACAAAACGTGCAGGTGTGAATGAAGCCTTAGACAAAACGAGCCGGCCCCCGATGACGTCACATTTGGCGAAAGCACGTCGGGCGGAGCTTGTGATCTGAAGTCATGCTGAGCAGGTGGCTGCTTCCTTTGTTTTTTTTGTTTTTTTTAGCTTGCCTATCTCTTCATTTTGAAAGTATGATTTAATGGCAAATACATTCCACGAGCTGTTACTGTGTTACACTTTGTGGGGCTTCCTTTCTTTTTATTATGGACACTGTTCTGTTCAATATAGTTGCTGCTGAACCCTTCTGAGAAGAGGAGGAGCATGCCTATTGGCTTTATGACCATATTGTCCCAATGAGTTGGGGAAAGCATGCCTTGACCACCTATAATTATAGGATTAATAATTAATTATAATTAATAATAACTAATAATGCATAATAATAATGCATTATAATAATAATACTAATGAATACATTTTAATTATATAATAATTATAAGAGGTCACATTATCTAGTAAGCAGCCTATGGTTCATGTTGGTGGAGGGCTTGTCATTGGCTGCATTGCTCACATTTTCAGAATTTTGTAGTTTCACTATTGTTTTTACTTTTATGAACTGTAAATAAAATAAAAATGTATTGTTTGGGGGGGAGCTTGTCACTGGCTGCATTGCTTTTGCTGTTTTATTACTATATTGTCCCAATGAGTTGGGGGAAGCATGCCTTGACCACCTGTACTGATAGCAATCATTATAATTAATAATGCATAATAATAACAATAATGCATAATAATAACAATTAATAATGTATAATAATAATAATAATAATAATAATAATAATAATGTATAATAATAATGTATAATAATAATAATAATGTATATTAATTAAAATTAATAATGTATAATAATAACAATGCATAATAATAATTAATAATGTATAATAATAATTAATAATTATTAATTATGGAATAATTATAAGAGGACACATTATCTAGTAAGAAGCCTATGGTTCATGTTGGTGGAGGGCGTGTCACTGGCTTCATTGCTCACATTTGCTGAAATTTGGACTTTCACTATTGTTTTTATTTTATGAACTGTAAAAAAAAAATATATATATATATATATATATATATATATATATATATATATATATATATATATATGTATATGTATTGCTTTGGGGGGTGGGTGTCACTGGCTACATTACCTTTGCTGTTTTATTACCATATTTTCCCAATGAGTTGGGGGAAGCATGCCTTGACCACCTATAATTATAGGATTCATTATAATTATGAATAATTAAGAATGCATAATAATAACAATTAATAATGTATAATAATAATAAGTAATAATAATTAATTATAATTAATAATTATTAATTATAGAATAAATATAAGAGGTCACATTATCTAGTAAGCAGCCTATGGTTCATGTTGGTGGAGGGTGTGTCACTGGCTGCATTGCTTTTGCTGTTTTATTACCATATTGTCCCAATGAGTTGGGGAGGCATGCCTTGACCACCTATAATTATAGGATTCATTATAATTAATTCAAATTAATAATGCATAATAATAACAATTATTAATGTATAATAATAATTAATTATAATTAATATATTTTAATTATAGAATAATTAAAGAAGGTCATATTATCTAGTAAGCAGCCTATGGTTGATGTTGGTGGAGGGCGTGTCACTGGCTGCATTGCTCATATTTGCTTAAATTTGGACTTTCACTATCGTTTTTACTGTTATGAACTGTAAAAAAAAAAATGTATTGCTTGGGGGGTGGGCGTATCACTGGCTGCATTGCTTTTGCTGTTTTCTTACCATATTGTCCTAGTGAGTTGGGGGAAGCATGCCTTGACCACCTATAAATTATAGGATTCATTGTAATTAATAATAATTAATAATGCATAGTAGTAACAATTAATAATGTATAATAATAATAAATTATATTTAATAATAATAAATTTTAGAATTAATATAAGAGGTCACCTTATCTAGTAAGCAGCCTATGGTTCCTGTTGGTGGAGGGCGTGTCACTGGCTGCATTGCTTTTGCTGTTTTATTACCATATTGTCCCAATGAGTAGGGGAAAGCATGCCTTGAACACCTATAATTTTAGGATTCATTATAATTAATTAAAATTAATATGAGTAGGGGAAAGCATGCCTTGACCACCTATAATTATGGGATTCATTATAATTAATTCAAATTAATAATGCATAATAATAACAATTAATAATGTATAATAATAACAATTAATAATGTATAATAATAATTAATCATAATTCATTATAATTAATAATTATAGAATAATTATAAGAGGTCACATTATCTAGTAAGCAGCCTATGGTTCATGTTGGTGGAGGGAGTGTCACTGGCTGCATTGCTCATATTTGCTGAAATTGGACTTTCACTATTGTTTTCATTTTTTTTAAATAAATTGTATTATTTATTAATTTATTTATTCAATTTATTAATTGTATTTTCTTTTCTTAATTCATTCATTTTATTTAATTTATTAATTATTAATTTTATTTATACATTTTATTTTTTATTTTTGTTTTGTTTTTTTGTTTTAGTTTTTAGTTTTAATTTGTATTATTATTATTAATATTATTATTATTAATTTGATTGTATTTATTATGTTTGTTAATTGTATTTTATTTTATTAATTAATTTATTTTAGTTTATTTATCAATCGTTAATTTTATTTATTCATTTTAATTTTTTTTATTTTACTATTTTGGCACTTTTTTGCGCTGTTTTGCACAGCTGTGTTGTGCTACACGGTGTGCTAATATTCTGGATTGGCTTACAATTTATCGGTGGTACATTTAAAGCGACAGCTCAGCCCTTCTTGTATAATAATCTTTGCGGCGCAGGCAAAGCCCCACGGCAAGGGTTAATTTAATTATTATTTTTGCCCCAAGTTGGGCTGTAAGTTTTGGGCGTTCCCTTTATAATCCACAAAGTCTTTTATGGAGACCCGAAGGGAGAGAGATCCGGAGGGAGAGAGATCCGGAGAGAGATCCGGAGGGAGAGAGATCCGGAGAGAGAGAGAGATCCAGAGGGAGAGAGATCCGGAAAGAGATCCGAAGGGAGAGAGATACGGCGAGAGATCCGAAGGGAGAGAGATACGGAGAGAGATCCGGAGGGAGAGAGATCTGGAAAGAGATCCGAAGGGAGAGAGATCCGGAGAGAGAGAGATCCAGAGAGAGATCCGAAGGGAGAGAGATCCGGAGAGAGAGAGATCGGGAGAGAGATCAGGAAGGAGAGAGATCCGGAGAGAGATCCGAAGGGAGAGAGATACGGAGAGAGGTGCGGAGAGAGATCCAGAGAGAGATCTGGAGGGAGAGAGATCCGGAGAGAGATCCAGAGAGAGATCTGGACGGAGAGAGATCTGGAGAGAGAGAGATCCGGAAGGAGAGAGATCCGGAGAGAGATCCGGAGAGAGATCCGGAGGGAGAAAGATCCAGAGAGAGATCCGGAGGGAGAGAGATCCAGAGAGAGATCCGAAGGGAGAGAGATCCAGAGAGAGATCCGAAGGGAGAGAGATCCAGAGAGAGATCCGGAGAGAGATCCGAAGGGAGAGAGATCCAGAGAGAGATCCAGAGGGAGAGAGATCCGGAGAGAGAGATCCAGAGAGAGATCCGGAAGGAGAGAGATCCAGAGAGAGATCCGGAAGGAGAGAGATCCAGAGAGAGATCCGGAGGGAGAGAGATCCGGAGAGAGATCCGAAGGGAGAGAGATACGGAGAGAGATCTGGAGGGAGAGAGATCCAGAGAGAGATCCGGAAGGAGAGAGATCCAGAGAGAGATCCAGAGAGAGATCCGGAGGGAGAGAGATCCGAAGGGAGAGAGATACGGAGAGAGATCTGGAGGGAGAGAGATCCAGAGAGAGGTGCGGAGAGAGATCCGGAGGGAGAGAGATCTGGAGAGAGATCCGGAGGGAGAGAGATCCAGAGAGAGATCCGAAGGGAGAGAGATCCGAAGGGAGAGAGATCCGGAGAGAGATCTGAAGGGAGAGAGATCCGGAGAGAGATCCGAAGGGAGAGAGATCCGGAGAGAGAGAGAGATCCGGAGAGAGATCCGGAAGGAGAGAGATCCAGAGAGAGATCCGGAAGGAGAGAGATCCAAAGAGAGATCCGGAGAGAGAGAGATCCAGAGAGAGATCCGAAGGGAGAGAGATACGGAGAGAGATCTGGAGGGAGAGAGATCCGGAAAGAGATCCGGAGAGAGAGAGATCCGGAAAGAGATCCGGAGGGAGAGAGATCCGGAGAAAGATCTGGAAGGAGAGAGATCCGGAGAGAGAGAGATCCGGAAAGTGATCCGGAGGGAGAGAGATCCGGAGAGAGATCCGGAAGGAGAGAGATCCAGAGAGAGATGCGGAGAGAGATCCGGAGGGAGAGAGATCCGGAGAGAGAGAGATCCGGAGAGAGATCCGGAAGGAGAGAGATCCAGAGAGAGATCCAGAAGGAGAGAGATCCAAAGAGAGATCCGGAGAGAGAGAGATCCAGAGAGAGATCCGAAGGGAGAGAGATACGGAGAGAGATCTGGAGGGAGAGAGATCCGGAAAGAGATCCGGAGAGAGAGAGATCCGGAAAGAGATCCGGAGGGAGAGAGATCCGGAGAAAGATCTGGAAGGAGAGAGATCCGGAGAGAGAGAGATCCGGAAAGTGATCCGGAGGGAGAGAGATCCGGAGAGAGATCCGGAAGGAGAGAGATCCAGAGAGAGATGCGGAGAGAGATCCGGAGGGAGAGAGATCCGAGGGAGAGAGAGCCGGAGGGAGAGAGATCCGAGGGAGAGAGAGCCGGAGGGAGAGAGATCCGAGGGAGAGAGAGCCGGAGGGAGAGAGATCCGAGGGAGAGAGAGCCGGAGGGAGAGAGATCCGAGGGAGAGAGAGCCGGAGGGAAAGAGATCCGAGGGAGAGAGAGCCGGAGGGAGAGAGATGACACAAGCGAGCGCCTCTCCTGCACATGGTGCTCTCGGGCCGCTGCGCGGGGAAACGTTCGCCGCTGATCTCTTGGCCCACAATTAGGCGCAGACTTGATTACGGTATTAGGAGAAGATTGCAAATGAAGACTTATCGGAGGCCGGGACATCTGCAGGACACAAATTCTGTACAGATGTGACTCCGCTCCGGGCCGCCACTTATGTCACTTCTAAGCAGGAAAAGCTTTCGTTACATTCATTACATAACGTAGCAATTCTTTAAGCTTTTCCGCTAATGAGATTTCAGCCTGGACCGCTGCTGATCAAGTACTTTGCTGCACCCAAACTGAGCACACGACACGACCCCAAAGTGGTCGCAGAGAAACTCGAGCCATAATCTTAAAGCCTTAAACCGGTATTAAACCCAAAACCAAAAATGTCATCTATTGCAGCTTACCGATCGTTAGACCCGGCAGCTTTTTTTTTTTTTCCACCTTTTTATTTCACCTGGTGATCCAGCCATTAACACACTTCCTGTCTTAGGTTGTCTCCACTCTGGATGGAGCAGTAATGGAGCCACCTTTGGACAGCAGCATTGTCACTTTGGGGGTAGGGGGTAATGGAGCGTTAGATGGACTTTTGGTGGACTTGACTAACAAATTAAAGATGAACTCCAGCTAACACGTTATAATGCCGCGTACACACGACCGGACTTTCCGGCAGACTAGGTCTGACGGTCTTCCCAACGGACCTTCGCAGAGTTACGATTGACTTTGCGAATGAACGGACTTGGCCACACAGGCCAAGGACTAAGTCAGTTTGAAAGTCTGTTTCATTTTGAACGTGATGACGTAAGACGGGACTAAACAAGGAAGTTCAATAGCCGGTAGCCAATAGCTTCCCTTGCGTCGTATTTGGTCCGTCGGACCAGCACACAGACAAACGGTTTTCCCGATTTTAGTCTGTCGGGATTGAGTCCGTCGGATAGATTTGAAACATGTTCTATTTCTAGGCCTGTCTGATTTTTTTTCGCAAAAATTATCAGACTAGCCCACACATGATTGGACTGTCCGACGGACTAATCCCTTCGGGCCTAGGCTGCTGGAAAGTCCAGTCGTGTGTACGCGGCATTACAGTAACATTATTTTTTTTTCTTTTGGGAGAGAGGATTTATATTTGTAACATTGATAAACTATATTGTTATAAGTTTTGGGACACCTGCCTTTACACACACATGAGCTTTAATGGCATCCCAGTCTTAGTCTGTAGGGTTCAATATTGAGTTGGCCCCGCCCTTTGCAGCTATAACAGCTTCAACTCTTTATACACTATATTGTCAAAAGTATTGGGGACACCTGCCTTTATACACAGGCATGTTCTCCCTGTGCCTGTGTGGGTTTCCTCTGGGTACTCCGGTTTCCTCCCACAAACCAAAGACATGCAGGTAGGTTAATTGACTTCTGTCCAAAATTGGCCCTAGTATATGAATGGGGACCTTGGATTGTGGGCAGGCATGTACTGGCCATTGGGACTACTGGGAGTTTCCCGGTGGGCCGATGGCTCAGTGGGCCACTCTGATGTAAGGGGGCTGCTGATGGGACACTCTGATGTAAGGGGGCTGGTGATGGGACACTCTGATGTAAGGGGGCTGCTGATGGGACACTCCGATGTAAGGGGGCTGCTGATGGGACACTCTGATGTAAGGGAGTGCTGATGGGACACTCAAAATGTAAGTGGGTCAGTCTAGATGAAGTCCAGGGCCAAATTTCTGTCCCAGTCCAGCTCTGATTGTGGGCTCTGTGAGGGTAGGGACCAATGTGAGTGTGCAATGTACAGGGATAAGGACAATTGTAGACACTCACTCAGGTTGGACTGGTGTCTTTATTCAACCTTACTAACTATGAAACTATGAACTTTAATGGCATCCCAGTCTTAGTCCGTAGGGTTCAATATTGAGTTGGCCCCGCCCTTTGCAGCTATAACAGCTTCAACTCTTCTAGGAAGGCCGTCCACAAGGTTTAAGAGTGTGTCTATGAGAATGTTTGACCATTCTTCCAGAAGCGCATTTGTGAAGTCAGTCACCGATGTTGGACAAGAAGGCCTGGCTTGCAGTCTCCATTCTAATTCTTCCCAAAGGTATTCTATCGGCATCAGGTCAGTCAAGTTCCTCCACCCCAAACTCGCTCATCCATTTCTTTATGGACCTTGCTTTGTGCACTGGTGGGCAGTCATGTTGGAACAGGAAGGGGCCGTCCCCAAACTGTTCCCACAAAGTTGGGAGTATGAAATTGTCCAAAATGTCTTGGTATGCTGACGCCATAAGAGTTCCCTTCACTGGAACTAAGGGGCCAAGCCCAACCCCTGAAAAACAACCCCCCACCATAATCCCCCCTCCACCACATGATTTGTACCAGTGCGCAAAGCAAGGTCCATAAAGACACGGATGAGCGAGTTTGGGGTGGTGGAACATGACTGGCCTTAACCCGATAGAACACCTTTGGGATGAATTAGAGCAGAGACAGCAAGCCAGGCCTTCTCAAGTTCCTCCACCCCAAACTCGCTCATCCATGTCTTTATGGACCTCGCTTTGCGCACTGGTCCAATGCATTTGGTGGAGTGGAGATTATGGTGTGGGGGGTTGTTTTTCAAGGGTTGGGCTAGATCCCTTCACTTCCAGTGAATGGAACTCTTAAGGCGTCAGCATACCAAGACATTTTGGACAATTTCATGGTCCCAACTTTGTGGGAACAGTTTGGGGATGGCCCCTTCCTGTTCCAACATGACTGCCCACCAGTGCACAAAGCAAGGTCCATAAAGACCTCCCCAGCCTCGCCTCTGTGGCTAGGCTGGGGGAGAGGAAACAAAGGCAGGAGGAGGTCATTTTTCAGGTGAAGGTCCACTTTAAGGCAATTTTAAGATCAATTATATTTTTTATTCTCATTAAACCAAAAACAGTTTCGTGGACTGCAGTCATCAAGGTTGGACTGGTGTACCGCGACCCGAGTTCTGGTAAATCCACACACATTAAATATTGAATCTACTTTGCTTGTAATAACACAAAAAAAAAGGACAGAATATCAGCATTAAACACAGGAGCTGCCTCAGGGAGGTTTTGTCCTTGAATTTGTTGCCTCTTTGATTCGGGGGCTGTGCCGCTCCCTGTCAGCACACTTAGTATTCAGGAGCGGAATGTTGCAACTTTCAGCAAAGCTCTTACTCGCCACCCTGGGACTGTATGTATATCAGTTAGCAGGTCTGCCCAGAAGATGCCGTTGTATCCTTTGGGACTGGCATCCTTTGGGACCTCCCGAACCAAGAAAAGACAATTTCCTGCATAGGTCTGGAGGCTTCTGCTGACTACCCCTAGGAAGTGGTGCTGGGGACAGGAGCAGCTCTATGGTAGTGATGAGCGGAGCGGGTAAAGTTCAGGTCACTGCATGTCCATCAAGCCCATCAGGACGCTCCTCCCGCTCATCTGTGATGAATAAAGCCAGAAGTGACAAGGATTTAATCACTTTCGGTTTTCGGTGATGTCATTCCCTGGCCGGGCACAACCAAGGAAGCATCTGATGGAACACTATCTTTGTTTGATCAGCTGCCTTGGAGGGTAGAGCAGGGATCAGGGGTCTATGATGGGCACTGAGAGCGAGGCTTGGATTAATTCTCTGGATAAGGACAACAAAGATTCTCTTCTGGAGTGGATCGATAGGTCAGAGGAAATAAGGTGGCCCTCCTGAAGACTAGTTTGTAGAGCCTCCTTCTCTTGGGACAGAAATATATATCAAGATCCCTCAAGACATCTATGAAGATAAATTAATTTCACTTTATCAAACTGCTGGAACATTGTTTGTCTTCCGATGACTTGTCTAGTGGACAGAATACACGAGTTTGTATCTCTCCCATTGAGTACCTCCTAGGTGTGAATTCCCATTGCTAGTTGAGTTAATGGAGTCACCTATTGTTCCTGTCTGTTGGCTAATTTGACTCATGGCACGTACACACGACCGGACTTTCCAGCAGACTAGGTCCAACGATCTTCCCGACGGACTTTCGGCGGAGGTCGACGGACCTTCAGAACGAATGGACTTGGCCACACATAAAAGGACTAAGTTCGTTTTGAACGTGATGACGTAAGACGGGTCTAAATAAGGAAGTTCAATAGCCAGTAGCCAATAGCTGCCCTTGTGTCATATTTGGTCCGTTGGACCAGCATGCAGACGAATGGTTTTCCCGATTTCTAGGTCCGTCTGATCGATCGGATTAGCCCACACGGACTGATTCCGTCGGACCTAGTCTGCCGGAAAGTCCAGTTGTATGTACGCGGCAGAATTCTTGGAGGTTTTTATGATGGGCTTAGCCTTGTGCTCATTATCTAGCCCTTGTGTGATGTTTTGGGTAATATTTGATTTATTGTTCATGTGGTGACTGGCCTACTTTTGAAGTGCATGAAAACCTGTATTTCTCTTCAATAAACAGTCTATCCTTTGGTTCTACCTCAAATCTTGTCTGTGTTCGATGCTTGGGGTAAAAGGGCTGGTATTATCTCTCGATCTGCTGGAACAGTTTGGAGGACAGGAGTCACTGTTTGACGGAAGCACCTAAGTGGGGTTTCAAGCGCCACAAGGGAAAAGAACTTGAATGGGGAAGAGGGGTTATCGGATGCCCATCTTGACTGAAAACGATGACTCGGGACAACTTCCCTTTCTCTGTACACAGTAGGGATCCTTGACTGTTCTCCTTCCTGGACTTCCTCAATCCTACAGGATCAGTAGCAAAAAGTATCTTGATGACTAAGAGCTCTTTAGTACCCTTTAGAAAAATAGCACAATACGTTGCAAACTGCATTCAGGAGTACCTCCAACTCCACTGCCTGCAGGTACTTTAAGTCCTCCTGGCTGCTTGTGCACCAGCCCACCTGACTGCCAGTCTACCAGCCCACCTGGCTGCTCCGAAGAGCTCCCAGGACAAGAGATGAAGGGTTAAGCACAACGCTGTCCTCAGAAAGCTGGCTACCTGTGGCAGTCTCTCCCACTGTGAATCCCTGGGTGTGCTGTACTCACTCTGTCCTCTTTGCTCCATGCTGCTCTTTAGGCAAGATTTCTTCTCAAACCATCCTGCTGATAGGATCTTCCCAAGCCAGCCTGAGCCCAGCCTTGACACAAAGCCTCCCCCCTAGACCTAGAGGACCCCTCCTAGGCCACCGACAGCCTCCTCGGCATTCCATTTCCCACCCTTCTCCCCTGCTGGCCAGGCTCTGTCATATTTAAGAGCTGATTCGTCTACCCTGTCAGGACATTTTTCCTGGGGATGAGTCAGACTCCCCTATGTATGCAGATCAGGTCCTCCTGACCTCTGCCCACTAACTTCTAGAAGCTTCTCCAAACTTCCAGAACCGATAGGAGGTACCAGAGACCTGCCTCTGTAGAGCCATCCAGTCAGTGGCTCTCTGGTCCTCGAGCACTCACTGGAGTGCCGGGCTGTGCAAATGGCGGGAGCGACTGGCTCAGGTTCTTAGCAGCATGTTGAGAGGCTGAGCCAGCTGCCGGTCGGGCATTGTTAGGCAGATACCGACATTGTTGTTAGAATCCGTGCAACGCCTCTTTTGACATCAGCCGACAGTGGCTGAATGTGGGCCATAGGATTGCAGAACTAAGTGCACTCCTGTGATTAATTATCAATTCAGTTAGGAATTTACAGGGACATAAGAGCTCTGCAAAAATGAACAGGCAATTTCTTTGTTCTTGATAAAAACGTCAAGAGGAAATCTAATGCAGTTACCACATCCAAAGTTTAGGAAGCTG
Source organism: Lithobates pipiens (assembly GCF_037356315.1). Taxonomy (NCBI): domain Eukaryota; kingdom Metazoa; phylum Chordata; class Amphibia; order Anura; family Ranidae; genus Lithobates; species Lithobates pipiens. The sequence goes on along the minus strand of NW_027507789.1, from coordinate 9,480,109 downwards.
TGATTTTACTTTTCTTTGTTCTTGGGTTAGACAAACAGTACCTTCAATGCAGAGCAGTTACAAAGAGTACCTATTTTCCACCACTAGATGTCCTCAGTCTTACTAACTTACAGCCAGCATTATTTGACCCACACCCTCTAAGCCTAGGTTGTCATGGACACGCCCCCAGTCTGGGGTTGAACAGAGAAGGAGATGGAGCAGAGTGATAATCTCATTTCTCTTTTATTCAGTCTTCTCCTATCAGCACATGAATTGATCGGCTCCATGAGCTGCACTCCCCTCTCTTCCAGGCAGAGCTCTGCTGTACAGGGGGTTTAACAAGTCAAATTCAGGTACTTACACTTTAAAAATATATATTTTGTTTTCTTGTTTAAAAAAAAATATATATATTTTATGATCTATCAATAAATACAGAGCTTCATTGCGTTGTGTGTTTTTTTTTTTAAGCTGTCTACAGTTCACTTTTATGTTTCACAATCATGTAGCAGACTGTAAAATAATTTCACGCCAAATTCTTCTTTTACAGAAAAAAAAGAGGATCGGCCTGAAGAAGAATCATATAATCTATAATCAGGCCGGTTCTGCTACATTTTAACTTCTATGAGTGTAGTACGTCTTGGAAAGTCTTAACATTTTTCTCTTGAATTACAGGAGCGAAAAGAAACAAACCAAGAAGAAGAGCAGCAAATAATGGAACATTTCTGAGGGTGGGGAACAGAAAGTGCTCAAGTAGAGTTTGGCTCTTCCTCAATGCTTTCACCCTGGAGGAACCCCTAAAAACATGTTCAGATCTTGGGGAACCCCTGAAGTAATTTCTGATCTACAGATTGCGGAGGGTTAGATGGTGTACACTGCAAACCTTCCTCTACACTCGGGGTTCAGTGCAAACTTTAATCTACATTGGGGTTTAGTACAAACTTCACTCTGCTTTGGGGTTCATTGCAAGTCCTACTGCACATTGGGGTTCAGTACAAACCTCGATATACATTGGGGTTCAGTACAAACCTCATTATACATTGGGGTTCAGCACAAATCTCCTTCTACATTGAGAGTCAGTAGAACCCTCACCCTCATTTGGGTTCATTGCAAATCTTACTCTACATTGGGGTTCAATGCAGACCTCACTCTCTACATTGGGGTTCAGTACAACCTCACTCTACATTTGGGTTCAGTACAAGCCTTACTCTGCATTAAGATAAAGTACAAACTCTCTCTCTACGTTGGGGTTCAATGCAAACCTTAAGCCGCGTACACACGGGCGGACTGTCTGTCCAACTTAGTCCGCCGAAACACATTTCAGCGGACAGTCCGCTCGTGTGTGGGCTTCAGCTGACTTTTTCAGCGGACAGTCTGGCGGACTAAGTATTTCGTAATTTCCGTAATATTGTCCGTCCAACTTTGGTTTCAGCGGACAGTCCGCTCGTGAGTAGGCTAGTTGGACGGACTAAGTATGGCGCATGCTCAGAAAGGATTTACACGGCGAAAGGTTGCATTGCTGTGTATTGGACCTCCTATTTCTAGTCCCGTCGTACGTGCTGTACACGTCATTGCGCAAGCTTTCGACGGACTGTTTGTTCATCGTGTGTGGTCAAGTCCGTTCATTCGAAAGTAGGACGGACTGTCCGTCGGATTGTCTGACGGACTTAGTTGGCCAGACAGTCCGCCCGTGTGTACGAGGCCTTACTCTACATTAGGGTTTAGTACAAACTTCACTCTGCATTGGGGTGCTTTGCAAATCTTACTCTACATTGGGGTTCAGTACAAACCTCACTCTACTTTGGGGGTTCAGTACAAACATCACTTTACTTTGGGGGTTCAGTACAAACATCACTTTACATTGGGTTTCATTGCAAATCTTACTCTACATTGGGGTTCAGAATCAGTAAAAATCTCAATCTACATTGGAATTCAGTACAAACCTCACTCTACTTTGGGGGTTCAGTACAAACCTCACTTAGCACTGAGGTTCAATGAAAACCTCACTCTACAATGGGGCTCAGTACCAACCTCACTCTGCAAGGGGGGTAAGTACAACCTCTCTCTGCTTTGGGGTTCAGTACAAACCTCACTCTGATAAACTTACTCTACATTGGAGTTCAGTACAAACCTCACTCTACGTTAAGGTTCAGTGCAGACCTCACTCAACATTGGGGTTTATTACAAACTTCACTCTGCATTAGAGTTCAGTACAAAATCAGTCTACATTGGGGTTCAGTGCAAACCTCACTATACATTGGGGTTCATTGCAAACCTCACTCTTCATTGCTGAGAGGTACAAACCTCACTCTACATTGTGTTTCCATCTCACTCTGCAATCAAATGTCAATCAGCATTGGGGCTCATTACAAATCTCACTCAGCATTGGGGTTCAGTACAAATCTTTGGTTCTGTATAAACATCGCTCTGCATTGGGGTTCAGTACAAACCTCTTTCTTAATTGGGGTTCAGTACAAAATCACTCTACGTTGGCCTGCAGTGCAAACCTCACTCTGCACAGGGGTTTACTACAAATCTCACTCTGTATTGGGGTTCAGTGAAAACCTCACTCTACATTAGTTATTAGTGCAAATCTCATTCTACACTGGAATCAGTACAAACCTCACTCTACATTGGGGTTCAGTTCAAACCTCACTTTTCATTGGAGTTCATTGCAAACTTCCTTCTGTATTGCGGCTCAGTAAAAAACCTCAATCTGTATTGGGGTTCAGTACAAATGTCACACCACATTGTGGTTCATCACACCCTGCTTTCTGTGGAGACTACAGCAGTCCGGCGAATATGGTTCAGGTGATATCAATTTGTATGGCATGGCAGTAAAACGGTATGTCAGTACATATAACTTTGAATCTACTGCAGTGGTGGAACCCCTGCAAACCTCTCATGAAATCCTAGGGTTTTTAGACCGAAAAAAGGAAACTAATGCAGCCCTCACATCTAAGCCCTTGTACACACGGTCGAAAATTCAGACGGAAAATGTCTGATCGGACCGTGTTGTCGTATAATCCGACCGTGTGTGGGCTCCATCTGACTTTTTCCATCGGAATGTCCGACCAACAAAGTTTGAGAGCTGGATATAAAAAATTTTGACAACATGTCCGATTGTCTGTAGAGAATTCCGATCGGACAAAGTGCCACGCATGCTCAGATCAAAATTACGAGACCAAAGCTATTGGCTACTAGCCGCAACGTAGTCCCTTCGTAATGAACGAACGTCATCACGTTCCAAATCGGATTTTCCGACAACTTTGTCCGACCGTGTGTATGCAACACCAGTTTCGGACAAAATCCGTCGGGAAAAAATCTGACGGATTTTGTTGTCAGAATGTCCGACCCGTGTGTACAAGGGCTAAGGACTGGTAATTATATGTCAGCGTTTTGTCACTCTCTCCAGAAGAACGACTTCTCAGGACTAAAGGTCTTTGCTTGCTATTAGGGATCACCTACATGTGTACCAGTCATGTCCGGTGGAGCCGTCTCACCACCTTGGCTTCACCTTCTCCATCTGTGATGGCTAGGTCATTCATGGAACCCTGGAAAGAACCAACTTGAGGTCTAGGGCCTAGGGGCTCAATCCTTCCTATGTCCCTTAGGCTCTAGGCCACTGACTCTTCACTCATGTTATCAGGTCACCATAGGGTTGCCACCTTTTCTTCAAGCCAAACCCGAACACTTTAGCGGCACAGGGCACATTTGTTTTCGTAGTATACACAATAGGATTATAAAAGACCTGAGACACCTTTAGGTGCCCCAAGGAGAGTGGTAATGCAGCTCGCTGTGGCAAACAGTGGGTGTGGCCAAACTGCTCTTTCTGACATCATGGCACCCCCCCCCAGTGATGCCAAACCTGCCCCCAGACAGCAGCCCGCAGCTCCCGAATGGCAACAGATTTTTGTGTGACTACAGTGGAACCTTGGTTAACAAGTAACGTGGTTAACAAGCGTTTTGAAAGGCGGGGTGCGCCGGGGACACTCAGAACAGTTTGGAACTGTTCGGAGCCATTTGGAAATGCTCTGAATCACTCAGAAATAGTCGGAAACACTCAGAAACACTCAGTTCCTGAGTGTTTCTGAGCCTTTCCAAGGCTTTCCGAGTTCAGCCGACTTGTCCCCGAGTATATCAGGCGCCCTCCCCCCCCCCACCTCTGGCCACATGCGGTATTACATGCAATAAAAGTCAATGCGGAACGAATTATCTTCATTTCCATTGACTTCTATGGGGAAACTCGCTTTGATATGGAAGTGCTTTTGAATAAAAGCATTCTCCTGGAGCGGGTTATGCTCGTAATCCAAGGTTTCTCAGTTACTTGGGGAGCCACAGCCCAGTCTAAATAATGTGTCCGGGTTTCAGGCAGACTGAAACCCGGACACAAGATTCCAAACCCGAACTGTCCGGGTGAATCCTGGACAGGTGGCAACCCTAGGTCACCAACCTCAGTAAGTGTCCCCCTTATGTCCTCCTGATTGACCCCAGCTCCTGACCTTCCATACCGTGATCCAATCCACCAATCCTATAGCTGTGGATTTGACCAGATTTCTAGTGCATAAGCCAACTCTGACTGCCTGGTCATTTAATAAAGAACACCTGTCAGTTTTTGAACTCATGTTATGTCACCAGTTTATATAGAGGGCTACGCAAGGTTCTCAGAAAGCTGTCAACGAAGATAGAAAGAAAGTTGGAGGACCCCCTAGGGGTCCAAGATAGAGGGCTTTGTGAGGTTCTCAGGAAGCTTTCACTGAAGATAAAATTTGGTGGAAAGCACCAACTTGAGGTATAGGGTTTAGGGGGGTCAATCCTTCATTTGTCTCTTAGGCTCTAGGCCACTGACTCTGTACTCTCGCGTCATCAGGTCACCAACCTCAGTAGGTGACACCCTTGTGTCCTTCTGATTGATCCCAGCTCCGGACCTTCCATACTGTCAGCAATCCACCAATCTTACAGTTGCGGCTTTGATCAGATTCCCAGTGCACAGGTAAGCCATCTCTGGCTGCCTGCTCAATTAATAAAGAGAACCTGTCAGCTTTTGAACTCACGTTATATCATCAGTTTATATAGAGGGCTTCATGAGGTTCCCAGGAAGCTTTCACTGAAGATAAAATTTGGTGGAAAGCACCAACTTGAGGTATAGGTTCCAAGCGGTCAATCCTTCATTTGTCTCTTAGGCTCTAGGCCACTGACTCTGCACTCATGTTATCAGGTCACCAATCTCAGTAGGTGTCCCCCTTGTGTCCTTCTGATTGATCCCAACTCCTGACCTTCAATACCGTCACCAATCCACCAATCTTACAGTTGCAGCTTTGACCAGATTCCCAGTGCACAGGTAAGCCATCTCTGGCTGCCTGCTCATTTAATAAAGAGCACCTTTCTCCTCTTGATCTTGAATAGAGGGCTTCGTGAGGTTCTCGGAAAGCTGTCAACGAAGATAGAAAGAAAGTCGGAGGACCCCCCTAGGCCTCCGAGATAGAGGGATTAGTGAGGTTCTCAGCAAGCTTTCACCGAAGATGATATCAATTTGTTTTCGGTTAGGCTACAGATTAATAAGTGGTTAACGCATCACACTGCTGTCTCTGTTCTGCTTGACACAAATGCTTTAGCATCCTTGGAACAAATATCCCACACAGACCACAGCAATAAAGGCCCATTGTTCTGAAGAATAGGCAATTCATTTTGAGGATTTTCCGGGGAGTACATACTGCATGTAAGCCGATTAATTGGAGTGATTACACTGCTGTCTTTACAAGCTCTGAATCCACAGCCCTCTTCTGCTTTTATGTATAACAAGTCTGTGGTACCGAGAGCTAACCAAATAATGCAAGCCTGCTGATCATGGGCAACGTTCTGTGAGCAATAAAATGCTGCCTACAGCATTCTGTAACAGAAGACAGCTGGACTGACAAGTTCCCTTTAGATAGAGTTGGGCCAAACACCCAACAGTTCTGTTCACGGCTTCACGCCAGAACTTTCGAACATCGTAAAAAAGTTCAGACCCGAACCCCAAAACCCCATTGAAGTCTATGGGACTCAAATTTGAAAAATCAAAAGTCCCCATTTTGAAGGCTTATATGCAAGTTATTGGCCATAAAAAAAAGGGTTTGGGGTTCCAGGTACTGCCCTGAAACAATAAAAATGAAAAATTCCTTTAAATATCGTGCCTAGGGGAGGAGTCCCCTTAGTATGTCTGTAAAGTGGCATATCTGTACCATGTATAGAACCTACTGCAGCAAAACTGATATTTATAAAGAAAAAATGACATTTACATTTATACATTTAAATACAATACCATTGCCGGTATCCCCATTTTGAAGGCTTATATGCAATTTATTGGCCATAAAAAAAGGGTTTGAGGGTCCAGGTACTGCCCTAAGGCACATGTACGTTATCAATGCAAAAAAGTTTTTAAAAAAAGATTGTTTTTACAGGAGCAGTGATTTTAATGATACTTAAAGTTAAACAATACAAATGAAAAATTGATTTAAATATCATGTCAGGGGGGGGGGGGGGGGCTCCCCTTAGTATGCATGTAAAATGGCACATCTGTACCATGTATAGAACCTGCTGCAGCAAAAATATTTATAAAGAAAAAAAATAACATTTCAATTTATACATTTAAATACAATACCATTGCCGGTATCCCCATTTTGAAGGCTTATATGCAAGTTATTGGCCATAAAAAAAGGGTTTGGGGGGCCAGGTACTGCCCTGAGGGACATGTACGTTATCAATGCAAAAAAGTTTTTAAAAAAGATTGTTTTTACAGGAGCAGTGATTTTAATGATGCTTAAAGTTAAACAATGAAAATGAAAGATTGATTTAAATATCATGTCGGGGGGGGGGGCTCCCCTTAGTATGCATGTAAAGTGGCACATCTGTACCATGTATAGAACCTGCTGCAGCAAAACTGATATTTATAAAGAAAAAAATGACATTTAAATTGATACATTTAAATACATATATTTAAATACAATACCATTGCCGGCAATTAGGAAAAAATGGTGTGGTAGTCCCCCCCCCCCCCCCCCCGTCCCCTCTTCCAATCCATACCAGGCCCTGCAAGTCTGGTATGGATTTTAATGGGAACCCCATGCCACAATTTAAAAAGATAAACAGATCCATACTAGACCCTTATCCAAGCATGCAGCCCGCCAGGTCAGGAAAGGGGGGGTGAGCAAGTGCCCCCCCCGAACCATACCATGCCACATGCCCTCAAGGGCAGGCAGGGGCTTATTGGAATCTGGAAGTACCTTTTGACAAGGGGACCCCAGATCCCACCCCCCCCCCCATGTGAATGAGTATGGGGTACATTGTACCCCTACCCATTCATCAAAAAATAAGTGTAAAAAAAAATAACAACAGGAGGCAGTTTTGGACAATTCCTTTATCAAACAAAAATGCCCCTCAATGTAGATAAATTGTCAATCACGACACCCACACTGCCGGACCCCGGAAAAAAGAACAAAAAATTCCCCTCAAGCGATGAAGCCTGACTGCCGAATGCCTGCTCTGCTTTTTGCCAGTTCCTAAATAGGTAAGGGGCAAGGCCACCTGGTGACGTCACCTGGTGGCACGGCCCCTTTGCGACATCACTGATTGGGCGAACAAGCAATGTTCGGGCTGAACTTTTGCTCGGCTCTAACTCTACCTTTAGGTTGGGCCAGATAGAGCCCGCTCTGGTCCAGTCACATGATCCCACTGCTCCTGTGCCGGTGAGCAGCTGGCTGCAGGGGAGAAGAGGGAGCCCCAACAACAGCTGGGCAATGGAAGCCTATGAGTGACGTCACCCCTCCCAGGAATTCTAAGCTATTGTTGAGTGCTCCTTGATCTTTTTTACATAAAGTAGGCAGAATAGGTAGCAGGGGGGGGGGGGACATTTTTGTAGCATTTTTGTAGCATTTTTGTAGAATCGTTATGATTAGGCAGGAACTCCACTTTAAGCTCATACATGTGTCAGTGTAACATTTCTCTCAGAGATCACAGTACTCCCCCCGGACAATGCCGTCATCAGTTTATCTTTTCCAGAAGGATGGCACCATCTCTGTTCAGGCATCATCCAGGGTCGCCATCTCATTCCTAAAAGGCCAGCTCAGAGATGACACAGTCATGTATATCCTGGTGCCTGTGCAGTTTTTGGCATAAATGTCTGACACAGATCAGCCCCCTGCTGCAGCCTCTCACCTTTTGACTTGCTACAAAATTACAATTGTCTGATCACTGGGGGGAGGGGAGACTGAGGAAATGCTTCCTCCTCCTCCTACAAAGTTACAATGTACAGTCTGATCACTGGGGGGAGGAGAGACTGAGGAAATGCTTCCTCCTCCTTCTATGACAAGACAAGAGTGGACCATGTCTGCACAGTATGTGTAGAAAAGCCCCCCAGAATCCCCTGACAGAGGGACGAGGCGGGAACACATCTACAATGCATAGATCTGCAGCTGTCTAAAGAGCTTATTGGATTCAGATCTGAACATTAAATCGATGAACTTGGCAATAAACGAGGTTCCTTCCTGCGCTTCCCGAGGAGAGATGCCGGTTTTATCTCGGGTCACGTGGGCGAATCTTCGGGCAAACACGAGGCTGGCGATAGACCTCCAGATGACGTCTGCATGGACAAGAATCACCCGAGTGTTGGAAAAGGGATTTCAGGCTGGTTTTGGATATAAATGTATCAGCCAACCTGTACTGTCGGTGTTGGGGCAGGGGGACGCCTGCCCCCGGCGCTGGCTGTATGTACAGTGGGAGGGGGGGGCACATTGGGAGCTCCCCTCTCTCTGTCTCTCACTTACAGGAGTGACTCCAGTGTCACTCCTGTAGAAAGGGATCTTTTCCATCTGGAGCAATAGTGGTACTGCTCTGTACCGCCACCTCCAACACTAACCCTCCGCTCCTCGCCGGCCGCTGTCACTGTGTTTACATAAGACACAGTCCACTTCAAGTGACAGCGCCTCCTCAGTTCAGGTGAAGCCGGTGCTAGGATAGGCTAGGCATGGAGCGTTCTGCAGTGGAGCTGTACTGGATGGCTGTGGGAGGTGTGGGGGAGCTCTGTGTATTTAGGGGTGGTAGGAGAAGGGGGGGGGAGCTCTGTGTATTGTGGGGGGGTGGTAGATGGTGGGGGGAGCTCTGTATATTGGGGGGTGTTAGGAAGTGGGGGAGCTCTGTGCATTGGGGGGCTAGTCAGTGGGGGAGAGCTCTCTATATTGAGGCTGCTAGGAGGTGGGGGGAACCCTGTGTGTCGGGGGGGCTAGGAGGTGGGAGGAGCTCTGTGTGTATTGGGGTTGCTAGGAGGTGGGGGGAGCCCTGTGTGTCGGAGGCTAGGAGATGGGGGGAGCCCTGTGTGTTGGGGGCTAGGAGATGGGGGGAGCTCTGTGTGTTGGGGGACTAGGAGGTGGAGGGAGCTCTGTGTGTTGGGGGGCTAGGAGGTGGGGGGAGCGCTGTGTGTTGGGGGACTAGGAGGTGGAGGGAGCTCTGTGTGTTGGGGGGCTAGGAGGTGGGAGGAGCTCTGTGTGTATTGGGGTTGCTAGGAGGTGGGGGGAGCCCTGTGTGTATTGGGGTTGCTAGGAGGTGGGGGAGCCCTGTGTGTCGGGGGCTAGGAGATGGGGGAGCCCTGTGTGTTGGGGGAGCTCTGTGTGTTGGGGGACTAGGAGGTGGAGGGAGCTCTGTGTGTTGGGGGGCTAGGAGGTGGGGGGAGCTCTGTGTGTTGGGGGCTAGGAGGTGGGAGGAGCTCTGTGTGTATTGGGCTTGCTAGAAGGTGGGGGGAGCCCTGTGTGTATTGGGGTTGCTAGGAGGTGGGGGGAGCCCTGTGTGTCGGGGGCTAGGAGATGGGGGGAGCTCTGTGTGTTGGGGGACTAGGAGGTGGGGGGAGCCCTGTGTGTATTGGGGTTGCTAGGAGGTGGGGGGAGCCCTGTGTGTTGGGGGCTAGGAGGTGGGGGGAGCTCTGTGTGTATTGGGGTTGCTAGAAGGTGGGGGGAGCCCTGTGTGTATTGGGGTTGCTAGGAGGTGGGGGGAGCCCTGTGTGTTGGGGGCTAGGAGGTGGAGGGAGCTCTGTGTGTTGGGGGACTAGGAGGTGGGGGGAGCCCTGTGTGTATTGGGGTTGCTAGGAGGTGGGGGGAGCCCTGTGTGTGTTGGGGGCTAGGAGGTGGGGGGAGCTCTGTGTGTTGGGGGACTAGGAGGTGGGGGAGCTCTGTGTGTTGGGGGACTAGGAGGTGGGGGAGCTCTGTGTGTTGGGGGGCTAGGAGGTGGGAGGAGCTCTGTGTGTATTGGGGTTGCTAGGAGGTGGGGGAGCCCTGTGTGTATTGGGGTTGCTAGGAGGTGGGGGGAGCCCTGTGTGTATTGGGGTTGCTAGGAGGTGGGGGGAGCCCTGTGTGTTGGGGGCTAGGAGGTGGGGGGAGCTCTGTGTGTTGGGGGACTAGGAGGTGGGGGAGCTCTGTGTGTTGGGGGGCTAGGAGGTGGGAGGAGCTCTGTGTGTATTGGGGTTGCTAGGAGGTGGGGGGAGCCCTGTGTGTATTGGGGTTGCTAGGAGGTGGGGGGAGCCCTGTGTGTATTGGGGTTGCTAGGAGGTGGGGGAGCCCTGTGTGTATTGGGGTTGCTAGGAGGTGGGGGGAGCCCTGTGTGTATTGGGGTTGCTAGGAGGTGGGGGGAGCCCTGTGTGTATTGGGGTTGGTAGGAGGTGGGGGGAGCCCTGTGTGTTGGGGGAGCTCTGTGTGTTGGGGGACTAGGAGGTGGGGGAGCTCTGTGTGTTGGGGGCTAGGAGGAGCTCTGTGTATTGGGGGGCTAGGAGGTAGGGGGATCTCTGTGTGTTGGGGGCTAGGAGGTGGGAGGAGCCCTGTGTATTGGGGGGCTCGTCAGTGGGGGGAGCTCTGTGTGTTGGGGGCTAGGTGGTGGGAGGAGCTCTGTATGTTGGGGGGCTAGGAGGTGGGGGATCTCTGTGTATTGGGGGGCTAGGAGGTGGGGGGAGCGCTGTGTATTGGGGGGCTCATCAGTGGGGGGAGCTCTGTGTGTTGGGGGGCTAGGAGGTGGGGGGAGCGCTGTGTGTAGGGGGAGGGGGGTCTGTTTCCATGAAATGGGCATCCTTACATTTGTCCATGATAGAAGGCAGTAGTTCAGTTTGGGCTGCCTTACTGGTTAGTTAAAAATGGCACCAGCAGAGCGCCCTGTGAGTGTGTGGCCATCCATGCTGCCAATCACACACAGACCACTCCAGCCATGTGTTATGTAATCCTGACCTCTGAACTCTTTGCCTTACATTCCCTTGATTCATAATTCTGATTAAATTTACTGATATGCTTTTAGGCCCCGCCCACTGTTGTAACAATTTGGTCACCCTAAGCCCCTGTACACACGGTCGGAGATTTTGCCAACCAAATCCGTCGGATTTTGTCCGTCGGATCTTGTCCGAAACTGTTGCATACACACGGTCGGACAAAGTTGGCGAAAAATCCGATCTTTCAGAACGTGATGACGTAATTGCGTTACGATGGGACTACGTTCAGGTTAGTAGCCAATAGCTTTGATGTAGGAATTTGATCTGAGCATGCGTGGCACTTGGTCCGATCAAAATGCTCTACACATGATCGGATTAGGTCCGTCCGGCCCAGTTGGTCGGGAAATATTTCCAACATGTTGGAAAATTGGGTCCGACGGAGATTCGGACGGAATCAGTCTGATGCAGACCACACACAGTCGGATTATCTGACGACACGGTCCGATAGGACACATTCCGACGGATTCTCCGACCGTGTGTACAAGGCTTTAACAGAGAACTGCAACAATTCTCTTCTGCCCATTTATTTTTTGGGGGGTTGGGGGGGGGGGGGGGGGGTTGAGTGTGGCTACAAATGAGGGTGTGATTTTGTGGCGATGGTCAGGGTGTCTCCAGACTTGATTTTCAGATTCTGGTAACCTTAGAATAAGCCCCCCAAACAGAGACAGATGGATACATTGTACTAAAGTATTCTGCGGATGCACAAAAATAAATGCAAATAAAAAAAAAAAGTTGCCTTCTGCACATTGGGCTCAAAATACAAGAAGGGGGTGAGTGCGCATGCTCAGACAGTGGCGGTGAAAATAAAGCAATGATATCTGTCGATTCTTCTTCTATTTTTCTGCAGAAAAGATCGCCATTCCCCCGACATGATCTGCCCTTCCCTGTGTGTGAGCAGAAGGCAGAACATCGCCCGGCGAATCCTCTGTAACCAAACCCCGGCCTCCGAACACATCACAAATCTTACTTTAATCAGGTTATAGCAGATGCTGTATTTAAAGAAATGGACGGAGTTATTAAAGAGCTATTTTTACATGCACACAACAGATTTAATGACCTGTAATCTCCGCATCCAGGAAGTGATGTCATCATCTGGCCGAGAGAAAAAAAAATGAAGTTTTATTATAAGGTTATATTGTTGTGCTGTTTTCTGGAGCCTCAAACTCTGCACTGTAATAGAACAAAATTCATGAATATGTACCCCTTATATATTCCACCACATCGACCCCCTATATATTCCACAACATCGACCCCCTATATATTCCACCACATTGACCCCCTACATATTCCACCACATCTACCCCTTATATATTCCACCACATCGACCCCCTATATATTCCACCACATCTACCCCCTATATATTCCACCACATCTACCCCCTATATATTCCACCACATCTACCCCCTATATATTCCACCACATCTACCCCCTATATATTCCACAACATCGACCCCCTATATATTCCACCACATTGACCCCCTACATATTCCACCACATCTACCCCTTATATATTCCACCACATCTACCCCCTATATATTCCACAACATCGACCCCCTATATATTCCACCACATTGACCCCCTACATATTCCACCACATCTACCCCCTATATATTCCACCACATCTACCCCCTATATATTCCACCACATCTACCCCCTATATATTCCACCACATCTACCCCCTATATATTCCACCACATCTACCCCCTATATATTCCACCACATCTACCCCCTATATCTACCCCTTATATATTCCACCACATATACCCCTATATATTCCACCAAATCTACCCCTTATATATTCCACCATACCTTTCACTTTATTATCCCCTATATATTCCCCAATATCTGCCCCCTATATATTCCCCAATATCTACCCCCTATATATTCCCCAATATCTACCCCCTATATATTCCACCACATCTACCCCCTATATATTCCACCACATCTACCCCCTATATATTCCACCACATCTACCCCCTATATATTCCACCACATCTACCCCCTATATATTCCACAACATCGACCCCCTATATATTCCACCACATTGACCCCCTACATATTCCACCACATCTACCCCTTATATATTCCACCACATCTACCCCCTATATATTCCACAACATCGACCCCCTATATATTCCACCACATTGACCCCCTACATATTCCACCACATCTACCCCCTATATATTCCACCACATCTACCCCCTATATATTCCACCACATCTACCCCCTATATATTCCACCACATCTACCCCCTATATATTCCACCACATCTACCCCCTATATATTCCACCACATCTACCCCCTATATATTCCACCACATCTACCCCTTATATATTCCACCACATATACCCCTATATATTCCACCAAATCTACCCCTTATATATTCCCCCATACCTTTCACTTAATTATGCCCTATATATTCCCCAATATCTACCCCCATGTGTGTGTATATATATATATATATATATATATGTTTGTGTATATGTATGTATATGTGTGTGTTTCTTCATACACATTAATTCCAAATACTTATCTCCTCCACTCTATTTCTCCGTCTCTCTTCCATCGCCATTTTCTTTCTCCCTTTCTTTTTCTTTCTTCTCTCTTTCTCTTCTAATTCACCTATGTTTCCTTTTTTCATCTCTAAATATCCCCCCAAACGCATCTCATCCATCTCTGCTCTCCCACACCTAATCCACCCCCCCCCCATCACATTCATACCCCCCCCCATCTCATCCATCCACCCCCCCCCCCCCCAAAATCTCATGGAATGGAATGGAGAGGTTGGGGTTGGGTGGTGGTCTATTTGGTCTTTACCATATTGCAGTGGTGTGTCCGGTATTACCATTCAAGCCTCTTAGGGGTGTGGCCTGTGCCACTGGATTCCCTGGCCCCGGGGATCCTCTGGGGTTTTTGAGGCTGCTATGGGTTGGAAGGCTAAGCTTTCCTCCATGATGGGAGTCTGGGCCATGGAGGATGCAGATGGCGAAGAGTACAGTCTGGAGGCTCACCTCCATGTTGCAATAAAGGAGGGCCATGGCAGCGGAGGTAAGTGGAGGGGATTGACCTTGCAGTGTGGAGCAGGTCTCATCTAGTGGAGGAACCTTAATGGAATGGTGGTCAGAGCACCCCCCCCCCCCCCCCCAAGGAGAGGCCAGGCCAATTCTGGTGCAGCTCAGGTCTCAGCACTCAGTCTCTGTCCATTGCTGCTTCCTCTTAACACCAGATTAAGAATGCAGCATCAAGAGCGGCAGAGGGCATACCACTCCACTGGGCACTGATGGAGGTGCCAGCAGCCAGAACTATAAAATGAGTGTTGGAAACCATAGCGGAAAGACTACTATGTGGACCATCTGCACACATCGCCACCTTTACCTCCAAGGACCAAACAAACCAGATTAAGTCCTATACTCCCCATGGACACAGCCTTCTTCCAGCAATTACAAAAATATTTAAAATGTGCTTCCATGTACCCTGGCGTCATGAGAGCCACGTACCTGATGTGAGACCGGAGAAGTGAGGAGGTCTCCCTTACACCTCGGGTCCTTGAAGCCTCTGGAGTTGGAGACAGAGACTTGGTGGACACCGAGTGGCACGGGTGCCAGGGCCACGGAGCACCATGCAAGCCTTAGTCCGAGATCCGAGCCGAGGTCAAGTCCAGTTGGGCAATGAAGCATAAAAGGGTTAATCCGAAGAAGAATGTTCGAGATCCAAGCCGGAGTCAGTTCCAATCTGGCAGCTGAGTACAAAAGGGGCTAAGAAGTAGAATGGTTAACGTACAAATCTGAGGTCAATGGCAAGCAGCTATCAAGAGTAGTCAAATAGATTTCCAGGTCACAACAGGTTCAGACAGATCACACACTAGCACAGGAACAAGGGGGGACTGAAGATAATCCAGCAATTTGGGAGTGTGTGGGCTGGGCTTATATAGGGAAGTTTGAGGTCACTTCCTGTGTGCCTCCTGGGTATTCTCCTGCCTTTTTCCACCAGCTCGAGGTCACTTCCTGTGCACGTCCTTCCCATTTTCCTGCCCTTTTCCATCAAGTCTTCTGCGCAAGTGCGGGTTGGCGCCCTGAGGGGTCTTTTGGCGCATGCTCAGTTGGCACGATCTCCTCTTGTGGCAACGCGCCATTGGTGCATGCGTAGTAAGCCCTGGACTCTTACACCTGGGGTGGGAACCTAGGTCATGTTTCTGGGGAATTTGAAAACGACACCGGCGAACAGAAATCCAGCATGGAAACCAGGTCCGAAAACAGCAGATTGACCCTGTGGAGACTTACCTGTAACACGAACACCTG
Source organism: Lithobates pipiens (assembly GCF_037356315.1). Taxonomy (NCBI): domain Eukaryota; kingdom Metazoa; phylum Chordata; class Amphibia; order Anura; family Ranidae; genus Lithobates; species Lithobates pipiens. Next base: position 9,464,560 of record NW_027507789.1, on the reverse strand, counting down.
TAGACAATGAGGTTGGGTTTCGGGAACAGCACACCATGATGGCTATAAAAACTTTAAAAAGGGTTTCCACTTGTCTGTGAACGTTGGACCATCAAAAAAAAAATAGAATTACATATATACATTTTTTTCACAGGACATTTCAGTGGCGGGACTATTGACTCAAAATCGGGACTGTCCCGGTTAATCCGGGACAGTTTACATGTTACAGTCATATTCAGCATAGCAGCTCGCTGACTAACTAGACAACCAATTAAGTTTCAACGTAAATCGATCTGACTAGTATCATAAAAGGTGTACTCACCGAGACCAAGATGCCGAGAGCGGTCCCTGTTGCGACTCGGCGCACACCACCCCTGAAGGCGGCACAGAGTGTGGTTGGTACCAAGAGGCACAAGCTACCAGAGGCATAGCTACTTGCTTGGAGATCAAAGAGCAGCTTGAGCAGAGCAGGAAAGTAGCGACCCGTGAGGGCCCCGGAAACAGCAGCAACAAGTCCATCAGGCGAAGAGCAAAGTCCAAAGGCAGGCCGAGGGTCAAACACAGTTCAGATCAGGAATCAATAGTAACCAGGAGCACTGAGACAAAGGCAATCCAAGAACAGGCTGAGGGTTGATCACAGGAGACAAAAGGGAAGGTACAGGCTGAGGGTCAAACACATAAGAGAGCAGAAGTCCAAGAAGCAAGCAAAGGGTCGGGTCCAGGAGAGAATCAGCATGGGGTCGGGTCCAGGAGAGAATCAGCATGGGGTCGGGTCCAGGAGAGAATCAGCATGGTCAAGAGGCAATCCGGGTCACAACGGGTAAGACAGGTCACAGGAACAAACGCAGGAATCACAGGTAGCTGAAGACGAACCAGCGGTTTGTTTGAGTGCTGATGCTTCCTTTATAGGTCAGCAAAAGGGTCACGGCACGCGCGCGGCACTCAGTGGGGCCGCGAATGCGCGTGCGCCGTACCGCAGTTCTATTGCACACAAATGTGGGAATGCGCAACTGGCGCAGCCTATTTCTATGACAGCTAGAGGAAGCTGAAACTCATTTGATATATTTTTAATGTCAATAAAGGTATCTGTAAAAAAACAAAAAACAAACAAACAAACAAAATGGAGATTATTTATTGTTCCAAAGAAAACAATTGTATCCGAGAACGATAGTGAATTCCACACAAATGAGGTTTGTAGATTTTCCACTTTGTCTGTTTGTCTAAGAGACATTAACAGGCTCGGTGTGTTTACTGATAAGCGCTCAGTCTCTGCGGAGAGAGAAAAATCAATGATTGTTTAATTGCCTGTAAAAGAAAAATTGGGTTTGCATGGTAATGTGACTCAGTAGATGAGAGAACCGCAAGATTCGGGAGTTTTCACTCGCATATCTCCCTGGGTTAGTGTCCTTGTCAACCTTTCCTTATATTGTGCCACTGACATACTCAGCAACCCTTTTTATAGAGGATAAATATACACACAAACATATATACTGTATATATACAGTGCCTTGAAAAAGTATTCATACCCCGTGAAATGTACCACATTTTGTCATGTTACAACCAAAAACGTAAATGTATTTTATTGGGATTTTATGTGATGGACCAACACAAAGTGGAGCATAATTGTGAAGTGGAAGGAAAATGATAAATGTTTTTTCCAAATTTTTTACAAATAAATATGTCTGTTATTTACACTGGAAAGTTGACCTTTTTACCCAGGATGCCGGGTGACCTACCCATGGACACCCTCTCTTGCACTGCATGCTGGGTAGGACATAAAAGGACCCCGAGCGGCCATCTTAGGTCTCTTGGGAACACATGGCCTGTGATTGAGGACTTGTGAGGAGGCCTCCCGGTGGAAGCGCCCTATTGCCCTTGTGGACCGCAACTCTGCTCGATTGTGTGAATGACCTGAAGTGCCAGAGACACAGTGATCGGATTGGGGAGATCCAGAGACACAGTGATCGGATCGAGAGGATCCAGAGACACTCGTTTGAGCATCGGAAGACCAGGTCAACCTATCGGAACGGAGTGACGGAGCCGGCTGACGTAGAAGCAAGCTGCAAACACCGGACTAAAGTTACCATACCGAGCTTCCGATCCAGTTGGTGAGCGGGTTGCGGCCCACAGTTTTCGAAACGTTGCACCTAGTCAGACTTACAGTGGTGTGAAAAAGTGTTTGCCCCCTTCCTCATTTCCTGTTCCTTTGCATGTTTGTCACACTTAGGTGTTTCGGAACATCAAACCAATTTAAACAATAGTCAAGGACAACACAAGTAAACACAAAATGCAATTTGTAAATGAAGGTGTTTATTATTAAAGGTGAAAAAAAATCCAAACCATCATGGCCCTGTGTGAAAAAGTGATTGCCCCCTAAACCTAATAACTGGTTGGGCCACCCTTAGCAGCAACAACTGCAACCAAGCGTTTGCGATAACGTGCAATGAGGCTTTTACAGCGTCCTGGAGGAATTTTGGCCCACTCATCTTTGCAGAATTGTCCTAATTCAGTTACATTAGAGGGTTTTCGAGCATGAACGGCCTTTTTAAGGTCATACCACAACATCTCAATAGGATTCAGGTCAGGACTTTGGCTAGGCCACTCCAAAGTCTTCATTTTGTTTTTCTTCAGCCATTCGGTGGTGGACTTGCTGGTGTGTTTAGGATCATTGTCCTGCTGCAGAACCCAAGTTCGTTTCAGCTTGAGTACACGAACAGATGGTTGGACATTCTCCTTCAGGATCTCTTGGTAGACAGCAGAATTCATAGTTCCTTTTATCACAGCAAGTCTTCCAGGTCCTGAAGCAGCAAAACAGCCCCAGACCATCACACTACCACCACCATATTTTACTGTTGGTATAATGTTCTTTTTATGAAATGCAGTGTTCCTTCTACGCCAGATATACTTGGACACACACCTTCCAAAGAGTTCCACTTCTGTCTCATCGGTCCACAGAATGTTGTCCCAAAAGTCTTGGGGATCATCAAGATGTGTTGTGGAGAAATTGAGACGAGCTTTGATGTTCTTTTTGCTCAGCAGTGGTTTTCTCCTTGGAACTCTGCCATGCAGGCCATTTTTGCCCAGTCTTTTCCTGATGGTGGAGGCATGAACGCTGACCTTAACTGAGGCAAGTGAGGCCTGCAGTTCCTTGGACGTTGTTGTGGGGTCTTTTGTGACCTCTTGGATGAGTCGTCGCTGCGCTCTTGGGGTAATTTTGGGCGGCCGGCCACTCCTGGGAAGGTTCACCACTGTTCCATGTCTTTGCCATTTGTGGATAATGGCTCTCACTGTGGTTCGCTGGATTCCCAAAGCTTTGGAAATGGCTTTATAACCCTTTCCAGACTGATAGATCTCAATTACTTTCTTTCTCAATTGTTCCTGAATTTCTTTGGGTCTCGGCATGATGTGTAGCTTTTAAGGATCTTCTGGTGGACCTTACTGTGTCAAGCAGCTCCTATTTAAGTGATGCCTTGATTGTGAACAGGTGTGGCAATAATCAGGCCTGGGTGTGGCTAGAGAAATTGAACTCAGGTGTGGACAACCACAGTTATAGTATGTTTTAACAAGGGGGGCAATCACTTTTTCACACAGGGCCATGATGGTTTGGATTTTTTTTCACCTTTAATAATAAACACCTTCATTTACAAATTGCATTTTGTGTTTACTTGTGTTGTCCTTGACTATTGTTTAAATTGGTTTGATGTTCCGAAACACTTAAGTGTGACAAACATGCAAAGGAACAGAAAATGAGGAAGGGGGCAAACACTTTTTCACACCACTGTATATACAGGCCTCGCTGGGATCCATAGTCCCACGGAGGAGGAGTATAGCAACTGACACTAGGCAGGCATAAGGCCTACTTACTATCGCATCTCAAGTATTGTATTATAATTACGGAAGCAACACTAGGATCATCCTTAACTCAACTTTAATTACTTTAACCCTTGGATTACAAATTATAAGGAATTATCATTGCTAGCGAAGACACGAAGACTAAAGACTGAGTACTTTACGTGAGATCTCACGCATAGCTATAAAAGTAGGGGGAGCTCCTATATATATATATATATATATATATATATATATATATATATATATATATATAGTTTATAACTGTTTTATCAAAATTCATTGTCCTATAATTCTATGTTGGGATGACAGTACAATTGCTGTAGTCACCTGTTTACCAATATATACAGTAAAATATACTTTGGTTAAGTACCCTATTGTGTGGAGTATTGTTTTCTCCCAGCAGGTGGGGCCAGTGGATCCTCTGTCCCCCGTCCTCCCTTGGACATAGGTTGGGCATCACTATTGGGCTGCATTAGTATTTTACTCCTGATGATCGGTGTGAGCCAAGAAACCTGCGTCGAGTATACATCGAACTGATGCCCAGACACGTTTGGATCACCAAGAGCAATTGCTTATGTTTATTTAATTATTATCTATGGATGAGTGTTTTATGAAATTGTACTGCTAATCATGTTATTTTACTTATTGTATAATAATTGGATATTCATACAAGTGACCTGTTATTCACAGTATGTTGTGTCCTTTACTATAGATTGACACTTTTAACTTGTAATTTATTTTTTATTATTAATAATTATATTAATATTTATTTAGTCAATAAATAATTCAATGATCAATATGAACAAGGTATTAATCCAGTGACATGCCTCATACAAAGTCTCATTCCTTCCTAATTTTTTGCTGTCTAACAGGCTGTATAAGCAGTAAAGCATGCTTGTTATACTCACTGTGGCACTTAAGGGGTTAATCCTCTGCATTATGTAAAAAGGCTGTTTAATCCCGTCTTCTCTGATCCTCCCCTTCTTCCACTGTCCCCAGCCCATCTGCTGATAGACTAGAGCCCTAGGAGTCACTCTGCACATGCTCAGTTTGGTGTGTATTGCTAGAGAATTTTTATTTTTTTTCTTGGGCGGGTACATGATCAGCACAGGGCCAATCAGCACTGTCCAGACAGAGGGTCAGGGGTCCTGCAGCCTCATAGGACAGTCAGAGTAGAATGAAAATGCCTCTTAAAAGCTATAACCAGACACTGATAGACAGGGATGGACTGACAACTCATGGGGCCCCCGGGCAATAGGAGATCATGGGGCCCCCAGGCAATCAGAGATTATGGGGCCACACAGTATAAACACACACAGTATACACATACATGTACACACAGTATACACACACGCACAGTATACAATCACACAGTATATACATACATGTACACACAGTATACACAGACATGTTTCTATTGGCTGAGAAGGTACTGGAGAGGTGGGGCAGATATAATCTCAGGATTTTTAGACCAAAAGGATGTCGGTAAGGAACATTTCAGATACAGATGTAAAAAAAAATAACACAGATTTTTACATACTGTCCCTGGTTTTACTGAGGCTGGCAACTCTGATGGGGCCCCCTCGTGGCCCGGGACCCTCGGGCAGTGCCCGAGGGGCCGAATGGTCAGTCCGCCCCTGCTGATAGAAGTCACAAGACTGCTATATACTGCTGATGAGAAAAGGTATTTAGCAGTTTATATTTACTAAAATAATTGCATTTCCATGTTCTAAGTACTGCGGGAGATTAGATATAGTGAATGCAGGTTCCCGGGTTTAGTAACAATTTAAAGTTGTTGTAAACCCTTACAAACCACTTTGACCTACAGGTAAGCCTAGATTAAGGCTTACCTGTAGGTCCAATAAATATCTCCTAAACCTATACGGTTTAGGAGATATTTGCCCGAAGACAGCCACCGCTGTCTACGGCGCATGCGCCGTAGACAGCGGCGCGCAGGCGCACTGAGAGCGGCTTCGTCAATGACGAAGATGCCGCGTGATGCCGCGAGTGTCCACTCCCGTGCGCATGCGCCGGAGCAGCGAGACCCACGGAGACCCAACAAGAAGATGGACGCTCGGAACTACAGGGGACATCGGTGACATCGCTGGCTCCTGTGTCAGGTAAGTGACACATAATGGACTACTATGCGATGCGATGCGATGCATAGTAGTCCATTATGCTTTACCTTTTCAGGGAATGAAAGAGGAAGTAAACCCATCAGGGTTTACTTATGCCCCGTACACACGAGAGGGATTAAGTCTGACAGACCTCCAAAGGAGTTCCGCCAGAGTTCCGACGGAGTTCTGGCGGACTTTTCGACCGAACGGACTTGACCACACACCATCACACCAAACTCCGACGGAGTCGAACGTGATGACGTACGACTGGATTCGACGTAGGAAGTTTTTAGACAGTAGCCAATAGCTGCCCTAGCGTCGGTTTTAGTCCGTCGGAGTAGCACACACACGAGCGAATTTTTCGAAGGGGACCGGGTCCGGCGGAGTTCCGTCGGGAAAATTTAAAGCATGCTTCATTTCTAAAGTCCGTCAGACTTTAGCGAAGCTAAAGTCCGTTGCAGCCCACACACGATCGGATAGTCTGACGGACTCAGTCCGTCGGACTTTGGATTTCGAAAAGTCCGCTCGTGTGTACGGGGCTTTACTCTTTAATAGCATAACAGTAGAGCTCTACATTGTAGATTATCTCTGTTGAAGAAAACTATATTTGCTGACTTGCAGAACCATGTAAAAAACGTCTTGATCTGAGCTCATTAGTAAGGCAGAGATCTAAAGAGCGGTGCATTTTGGGTAACATAACAACTCGCTCTGCTAAAACGATGATCACGTTGGCGAGTGACCCGGTTAGATCCATTATGAGGGCCCTGAAATCACTCATCCCGCAGGTGTAGAGCCTCGCATACACATAAACCAAACAACCAAAACATCCCGGGGCGAGCATCTGACAAATGGCGTTCTTGTATTTTTTAATGAACAAAGTGAATCTTCTCACCTGGGGAACTGTTTCACCTCTGGCAGACGCCATTCTTCTGACTCTGGAAGGCTCTGATGGGTTATCAGGGCCGTGGAGGTATTTCTACTCTTTACCCTTGTTTAATTTATATTTGGGAGAGAGGCAAACACGTGACTGCTGAGGCGCAATGGGCCTAGGTCCCAATTAACGTAACACAATGGGGGTCAAATCCCCCACCACCCTTGCCCTTTACCCCATTAAATAAGACACTTACAACCATTAGGTTGGAAAGGGCAAGGCCGCAGCTTGATTAAATTCCAACACGTAACATGTGAACCTATTTATCCAGTGCCAGTCGCAGTCGTACTGTGATCACTCAACCACACCAGGAAAGTGGGGTCTGTCCTTACCATAAGTGCTGGACAGACAGCCTACTTCCAATTTTCCATCAAGGGCATTACAGCAACTTTAACTGCTGGCAAGGTCAAGAAAACCGCAGCAAGCTGTGACATACCATAACAGAAGAAAAAAAGGGGATGGGAGGGTGGGCTCTTCCAACCGACTCTTCCGGAAGACCTAGAATTCCCTGGGGCACACGTTCCCTGAGCTCAGGCCCATCCCATCACCCCATGTTACAACCAATCGTTCCCCTTGTCAAGCACCTAGCCATGCCCCCATCAGTCAAGGCTCTTTTATCCTAGGGAGGGGGCTCAAGAGGCCTTCATGAAGTGCATTCCTTGTAGCAATATGGTGGCTTAGCCGACAGCACTTTTGCCTTGCATCACTGGGGGCTTGGGTTTTCCTTCCACCCATGATATGAAGTAAAGTCGGGTATTGGTATGGGTCAGGCCCGGACTGGCCATAGGGCAGACCGGGCATTTGCCCGGTGGGCCGGGGCCGCCCGTGGCCTGTTGATGATCAGGCCGCACAGCGGGAGGTAAGCGGCGGCCGCGGCCTGATTGTGGGTAACACAGGCCACGGCCGCCGCTCGCCTACCGCCATACGGCCGTGCCTGTGTCCTGCGGAACTGACGGCTGCATGGGCTGTGCTGTGTGTCTCTCTCACACACAGCTCAGCCTCAGCGCCGCGCTGACAGTTCCGCTCTCCTCCTCCAGCTGTGAGCGTCCGCGCGGTGGGGAGAGCTTCAGGCTGCTGCACTCTTCCCCCCCCTCGCTCCCCCTCCCCTTCTCACGTCGGCACTCGGCAGCAGGGGAAGAGAAGGCGTTCCTTTTTGGTAGTTTTCCCTCCCCATTGGCCAACACAGAGGGCCAATCAGAACAAACTAGAGGGGCATCATGGGAAATGTAGTCCCAGAGATACATGGCACCATTGGTCTCAGCAGGGAGCAGACTACAGTCCCCAGCAAGCACTCTGCTGGGGTGAAAGAGAAAACCCAGAAACAAGCTTAGGAGTGCTTGTAGCAGCTATGGCAAATGAAACAGAGGACTGTGCTGGGGGAACTAATAGCCCCAGCACAACCAGCCACGCTGTACCGCACCACCAGAGAGAGTGACACTGGACCGCATCACCAGAGAGAGAGCGCGACGCTGCACCGCACCACCAGAGATAGAGCGCGACGCTGCACCGCACCACCAGAGAGAGAGCGCAACGCTGCACCGCACCACCAGAGAGAGAGCGCGACGCTGCACCGCACCACCAGAGAGAGAGCGCAACGCTGCACCACACCACCAGAGAGAGCGCGACGCTGCACCGCATCACCAGAGAGAGCACGACGCTGCACCGCACCACCAGAGAGAGCGCGACGCTGCACCGCACCCCCAGAGAGAGCCACGCTGCTCTGCACCCCCAGAGAGAGCCACGCTGCACCGCACCCCCAGAGAGAGCGACGCTGCACCACACCACCAGAGAGAGCCACGCTGCACCGCACCACCAGAGAGAGCCACCCTGCACCTGCAGCGCCAGAGGGAGCCACCCTGTACCCGCAGCGCCAGAGAGCAGGTAAGTGTCACTGGGCCATGGACACAATAGGAGACAGACAGTACTGGCATGGCCACAATAGGACTAGGACACTATAATATAAAGGGGACTGCCCCGTAAAAGGGCACTGTAATCATTGCAGTGCCCCTTTTTAGTGCAGTTCCCTTTATATCACAGTGTCGCTGCACATTACAGTGTGGAGGACCAACACCAGCCACCCCCGCTAATGTCTACCGAACCCCCCCCCCCCCCCCCCGGTCCCTGGAAAGGTTGCCCCCCGGTCCGGGCCTGGTATGGGTCTTCTGCCAAAATTATACTTTGGGTGTGTGGCAGCATGAAACATGGCTCAGGATCTATTTTTGGTCAATGCTTAGGTTTCCATTTTGCGGGGCTTCCCGATAAATGGAGCGTAGGAAGGTGCAGTCTACTTTCTCCACTCTAGGTGGCGCTAGCATGGTTCCTCTATGGTTTCCTGGGTCACTGGGGAAGCTATCCGATTGGATGCCGCTGCCCCACGCGACTCTAGCAGCCAGCTTGGGTTTAGGCAGAGTCTATTTAAGGCACTGGCTCCCAGGTTTGGCATGCATTTGCGAGTGGGTAGCTTAGGAAAAAGTTACCCCATCTGTCAGGGACAGTACTAGCTGCTGCAGGGAAAGGTTCCAGACAAGGAAAGAAAACGTAGGATTCGCAACATTTCTGGACATCTTCCCTGCTTGGGCACGAGAATGCCAGGCTGCATTCCGCCCCTCCCAACAGGTGCCGTCAGTTTGGTTGAGACTTGCTCTTTACGCACTGTTGGAATTTGTGAGTGTTCCCACAGGGCCTCGTACACCCTACTTCCTACCCAGCGGGCCCCTCCACCCACTAAAAAAAAACATTATTAGTGGACACAAGAGCATCTGTGCCAGCAATTGGACAGCTGATGAGCTGATGAGCTAATGGGGCCCGGTACAGGAGGACCAGCTGTACTGCCTTATCAACGGCCCTTCCAGTTGGGCTCTCTTACCACTGGGTTTTATTGTGAATTGTCTTTACCTTACTTCAATACACGCTCTGTATATTGCACTTGGACTGTGCGTGTTATTGCTTCCGCACTGCGCCACACCCCACCTACAAGTTGATGCGACCTTGTGGTGGCCCTGGACCCACTCACCTTCTGGAGGTACCCAGGAGAGTGCTGGTTCCTCAGAATAGGAGTCTGTGTGTATGTGAGATGAGGAGCAACTCGAGAGAGAAGAATTCTACGTAGATACAAATCATTTCCAGATTTTATTAGTAATTGGTTGGAAGAATACCGTCACACTGAGCCAACCAGCATGGACACTTTGTCACAACCCTCGAGTCTTTGAATTGTTTTTCCAAGTGGTTCCACCACAATACCCAACACTGTCATTAACCACTTGCTTACTGGGCACTTAAACCCCCCTCCTGCCCAGACCAATTTTCAGCTTTCAGCGCTGATGCACTTTGAATGACAATTGCGCGGTCATACAACACTGTACCCAAATGAAATTTTTATCATTTTTTTCCCACAAATAGAGCTTTCTTTTGGTGGTATTTAATTACAGCTGGGAGTTTTATTTTTTGCTAAACAAACAAAAAAAGATGCAAAAAACAAAACAAAAAAAAAACAATTTCTTCGTTTGTTATTAAATTTTGAAAACAGGTAATTTTTCTCCTTCATTGAAATGCGCTGATGAGGCGGCACTGGTGGGCACTGATAGCCTGCACTGGTGGGCACTGATAGGCACAGTTAAGGTGGCACTAATAGGCACAGATAAGGTGACACCTATAGGCACAGATAAGGCAGTACTGATGGGCACAGATAAGGTGGCACTGATGGGCAAAGATGGGCACAGATAAGATGGCACTGATGGGTGGCACGGATGGCTGGCACGGATGGGTGGCACTAAGGGGCACTGATAGGTACCACTGATAGATGGGACTGATGGGCACTGATAGGTGGCTCTGATAGGTGGCACTGATGGGCACTGATGGGCACTGGTAGATGACACTGATGGGCACGGATATGTGGCACTGGGGTGCAGCACTGTTGTTGCGGCAGATTTTGGGCACTGATAGGTGGCACTGTGGGCACTGATGGGTGGCACTATGGGCACTGATGGGTGGCACTGATGGGGGGCACTTTTTTATTAGTTAGGTGGCACTGGCAGGGGGCAGGTGGGCACTGATAAGCTGGCCGTGATCGGGACTGATGTCCCGATCACAGCCGCCGGTGATCTGCTTTTTTTTTTCTCCTCGCGCTGTGGAGCAAAAATAGCCGATTACCGGCTCTGTTGTGTCACATGATCAGCTGTCATTGGCTGACAGCTGATCACATGGTAAGGGGTCGGGATCAACCCCTTGCTCCGATCCGTGATCAGGCGAGTCTCATAGACTCCCTGATCACAGAGCGCGCCGTGCGCGCCCCTCAGGGGGCACGCAGGCCGCTCGTGCACGGGACGACATCAATAGACGTTGTCCCGGCAAAGCAGGTCCGCACTGTAGCCGTCATTCGGCTATAGCGCGGATCCCTAGTGGTTAAAAGTCCTGAAGAAGGAGAGTGATTCTAAAAAAATGCACTCTGAAAAATCCATGTATTGATATATTAATGATTACAGTCAGTAGTGGCTGGTGCTCAATATTTGGGGGGGGGGGGCAGCAAACACCACCAACCCCCGCCCCCCCCCCCCCTGCACAGGTCAGACTCAGTACTCACACTACTCCCCACCGGCTCCCGCTCACCCCCTCCCCCTCTTCAATCAGTGCAATCTCTGCATCCATCCACTCCGTCTCTTCCCTCCCGGGCAGCTCTTGTTACAGAGAGGACATCATGTATTGGGAGGACCAGTCGTTGGAGCTTCGGGGATGGTGCCCAGTGCAAGCTCTATGGAGCCGGGAAGGCACCAATCAGTGATGAGGGGCTGTTGCTTCTCCTCACAGCTGAACAGGAAGTGGGTCCTGAGACCCAACTGCCCGGGAGTCCTAAGACTCTGCGACCAGTTGGGTCTCAGGACCCGCTTTCTGATTGGCCGAGAGGAGAATCAGGAAGACATCAGCAAATATTAATTCGCTAATGTCACACAACCCAGTGGGCTCAGGACGCAGTGCTCTGCGCCCCGAGCCCACCCCTTTTTAAAGCCAATTAGAGCCCCAGGCTCTAATCATGTGCTTAAAAAAAAAAAACATCCCATTGAAATCCATGCGTCCGGCGCCCCGCATGTAGATTAGGAGCCAGGCGCATGGATTAGGGGGGCGGCTTCCCTAATGAAGTTCCTGCCACTGATTACAGTTTACCTGAAGGACTCAAACCTGAAAAGCCAAAATATAAGAAAACAGCAATAAAAAGAGAATGTGGTTTTGGATGCGGAGTATGCCATCTGTTTGCCTTCGGAAACCCAAGAGAACTGGGCAGTGTACAACGCTCCAGCCTCAGTGTTATGAGGGACGGATGCTGAATTGCAAAACAGAGTAGTATTTTCACCTGCAGTCATATGGCAAAGGTGAACAGCAAGCCATACGTCGTGCAGAACATAATAGGGACTTTCTGTGCTTGGGTAATGTTGTGTAAAGTAATTAGACGTGACACTCCAATTAATCTCTTTGCCCATCCATGGGAGCTCCGTGTATTCATTCTCCTTCCACAAGCACAACTCAAAGGTTTTTCTAGGGACAAGCAAGGCGATACATGACTTTAATACCGAACCCCTTTATGACCATTTATATAAGAACCATATGACTGCCGAATATGTCAATTCCACCCCTACCAATGTACCTCCCAGATAAAGGCTCGGACCAATTGACATGGGTTTCAAGTTGATCAAAGAAGCTCCAAAGAAGTTATATAGTTACATAGTAGTTGAGGTCGAAAAAAAGACCATCAAGTCCAACCTATATGTGTGATTATATGTCAGTGTTACATTGTATATCCCTGTATGTTGTGGTCGTTCAGGTGCTTATCTAATAGTTTTTTGAAACTATCGATGCCCCCCCGCTGAGACCACCGCCTGTGGTAGGGAATTCCACATCCTTGCCGCTCTTACAGTAAAGAACCCTCTACGTAGTTTGAGGTTAAACCTCTTTTCTTCTAATTCTAATGAGTGGCCACGAGTCTTGTTAAACTCCCTCCCGCGAAAAGGTTTTCTCCCTATTGTGGGATCACCAGTACGGTATTTGTATATTGTGGGGTCACCAGTACGGAATTTGTATATTGTGGGGTCACCAGTCCGGTATTTGTATATCGCGGGGTCACCAGTCCGGTATTTGTATATTGTGGGGTCACCAGTCCGGTATTTGTATATTGTGGGGTCACCAGTCCGGTATTTGTATATTGCGGGGTCACCAGTCCGGTATTTGTATATTGTGGGGTCACCAGTACGGAATTTGTATATTGCGGGGTCACCAGTCAGGGATTTGTATATTGCGGGGTCACCAGTCCGGTATTTGTATATTGTGGGGTCACCAGTACGGTATTTGTATATTGTGGGGTCACCAGTATGGTATTTGTATATTGCGGGGTCACCAGTATGGTATTTGTATATTGTGGGGTCACCAGTACGGAATTTGTATATTGCGGGGTCATCAGTACGGTATTTGTATATTGTGGGGTCACCAGTATGGAATTTGTATATTGTGGGGTCACCAGTCCGGTATTTGTATATTGCGGGGTCACCAGTCCGGTATTTGTATATTGCGGGGTCACCAGTCCGGTATTTGTATATTGCGGGGTCACCAGTCCGGGATTTGTATATTGCGGGGTCACCAGTCCGGGATTTGTATATTGAAATCATATCCCCTCTCAATCGTCTCTTCTCCAGAGAGAATAAGTTCAGTGCTCGCAACCTTTCCTCATAACTAATATCCTCCAGACTTTATTAGCTTTGTTGCCCTTCTTTGTAGTCGCTCCATTTCCAGTACATCCTTCCTGAGGACTGGTGCCCAGAACTGGACAGCATACTCCAGGTGCGGCCGGACCAGAGTCTTGTAGAACGGGAAAATCGTTTTATCTCTGGAGTTGATCCCCTTTTTAATGCCAATATTCTGTTTGCTTTGTTAGCAGCAGCTTGGCATTGCATGCCATGGCTGAGCCCATCATCTACTAGGACCCCCAGGTCCTTTTCTATCCTAGATTCCCCCAGAGCTTCTCCCCCCAGTGTATAGATTGCATTCATATTTTTACCACCCAACCAAGTCCCATTAACATTTCAATAAATAACAGTGAACAGATACAATTTACCAAATTAAATAGGCAAGTGTTACCAGGAGAGGGTCTTTGGGTGTCCATTGACCAAAAGTCCTAACTAAGCTCCACCACTGTCTCCAGCTGCACCCCACCGACTTGAGGATGGTTCCAAATTGAGACTATATCTTGCCTCCCTATATGTGGCCCTCTCCCAAATGTAAATTAAATAAAGGAGAAGGCAAAGCATGGAAATACCTCTAGGACCCCCCCAGTACAACCACCAACCCATGAAAAAGGATGCAGCATTCCAACAGATGGGCCCCATTTTGAAACAATTCCGATTTTCCACAGAACCTGAAAGACATCCACAAACAGGAAAAACAACCACCCATCACATTCTGATAATTATTCAATGGGGGGGAAGAATGGTGGGACGTCTTCCTCCAGTTGACCTCTCCAGCATGACCTCCCAGCAGGACCCCGATCCCTACTGCTGTAGCTCCTCACTATCATCTGACTTGCAATCGCCAACCAGATAAGACTTTCCACTATTAGACTACCACCCAACCGGTTAAATTCTTCCCAAGACTTCACCTCCTTATAATCATGTAGCCCCCTCCGTCCATTTTTCATACCTCCCAACATTTTTGAGATGGGAATGAGGGACACCTACTAGCAAATGTATGTAGGCATAGGGCACGCCCCCTGCCACACCCCCTTAAAGGAGAATTAACCAAAAAAAAGGTTAATTAAATCCACAAGTTTTTTTTACCACTACCATTCCTTTATATTGGCTTTTAAAATGTACAAATGCAGCAATTTAGAATTTGGATGAAAGGTTTTAGCAATGGGAAACACTTTTTGAAAGATAAAAAGTGCATTTTATATACAACTATATGGATCAGACCAAAATGAGGGACAAACAAGGAGGAAAGAGGGACAGAGGGACATTGTTCCAAATCAGGGACAGCCCCTCGGAATCAGGGACAGTTGGGAGGTATGTATTTGTGTCCTCTGGGAAGTGAAACCTAAATGGTCAGACCTCCTGAAATGAATAGTTCAGTGCCTGGTAGATGCTGGATGATGAATGTATCTAAACTCAAGAACCACTTCGCCTGGCTCTGTACTATTAAAAGTGTTCTGTATTTTCCATGGCTGCAAGAAAATAACTTACAGTTAATCCTGACCGAAATCTAGTGTAGCACTGACCCCCGAAGGAGCTGCTGGTTAAATTTGGGCTTACCGTTACAGACTTGGTTGTAGAACTTGTAAATGAAAAGTCTCTGCCACAGACTTGGTTGTGACTCAAGGATATTTGAAGTTGGAGAACCCTCGTACGGTACCAGTATCTTGCAGCCGGTCTGGCAATACCATACGAGTGTGGATTCACCTGGTCTCTGTCAACTTAGCTTCCAGGCTCTTACCGAGCAGCCAGCCTCCTGCATGGCCCTCTTCTGAAGAGTCCTCCCCTGGTTGCATTCTCAGTTGCTGGGCCTCTCCAAAGACAAGACGGTACCGGACCACCTTGGAATCCTCCTTCCAGTATACCGCGCCTTGGGCTAGCCAGCCCCGAGACTCAGAAACGGATGGATCCGCACCCCAGGCCATGAGGCCCCTGAGGGCTGGTCAGGAGGACCAGGACCAAGAAGGCGGAACAATCCTCTGGACCGGAAACCCCACAGCACGTGATCTCAGAACCTTAAGTACCCCCTCCGAGAATGCCCAGCAAGATGACACACTCACTGGTTGGTTCCGAGAGAGATTGGCACCCAATGCGTCCAACCGGACAGCGTTCTTATGCTTGCCAGAGGTGACACCGACACCTATGGTCAAGCAGAACACAGGGCAATCCAGCCAAACTGGCACCGAGACCATAATTTAGAACAATTAACCCCAAAACCCAACTGTGGTTTTAGGAACCAGGGGCGTAACTATAGGGGGTGCAGCAGTCGGGACCGCAACCGGGCCCTGTGATGCAGGGGGCCCATGCAGCCCCCTCTACATATGGCCGGCAGCAGCATAGGCAGCTAGGGGTACCAGTGCACCATGCACACGGGTGGCTGGAGGTGGAGGGTGAATTGCAGAGCTCTATGCTCGACTATCACACTGGCTGGTCTTTAGTTGTGCATTCCCCACATGACCTGTGTCCTCGGCCGACTCCTCAGAGTACCCCTCTCCTGCTCCATGCATTGCCGCTCAGTCCGATGTCTGTTCTCCCCAGCCCGAGTCCCGCCCCCCCCCCCCCCCCTGAGTCCGACCCACACTGCACTACATACTTCTTCCGGGTAAACAAACTTTAAGCACACAGATGCAGTGCAGCCCTATGAGAGCCCCCTGGAGGACACTGCAGGCTTGTCTGCCAGCCCCCCTCCTCCCCCGTCATACACAGATGATGAAAGGTCTTTCTGGGAGATATGCTGATTGCCCGTCCAGCACACTGGATGGAGCCCAGGCCAACATGGATCAGTGCATGGCCTACAGCTTGGTCATGGTGAGTGAAAGGACCCCATCCCCCACCCACCATTACATACCCCCTCCATCTCCCCCTGGGGACAGGGACCCCTTCTCACGTGGGGACAGGGACCCCTTCTCACCTGGGGGCAGTAACTTCATCTGCCCTGGAGAAAAGGACCTCATCTCTTCTGGGGACGGGGACCCCATCCTGCTTAGGGACAGTCAATGGGGCACCTAAAAATAAAAATAAAAAAAATAAAAAAAACTGCTGATACCAGTGGTGGAACTCCAGGGGTCACAAAGGTCATACCTGTGACCACCACCTAGGGTTGCCACTTGTCCAGGATTCACCCGGACAGTCAGGGTTTTGAATCATGTGTCCAGGTTTCAGGCAGACTGAAACCCGGACACATTATTCAAACTGGGCAGTGGCTCCTCAAGTAACCAAGATAGTCACTCAAATCTGTTGGCATCTAGGAGCTGCAGGTGGCTGTCTTGGGGCAAGTTCCACATCACTGGGTGGCAGGGTGATGATGTCAGAGCAATTAGGCCACACCCACCGTTCGCTGCTGCACGCTATGCACACCACATTACTACTCTCCTTGGGGCACCCAAAGGTTTCCCATGCCGCTAAAGTGTTCGGGTTTGGCTTGAAGAAAAGGTGGCAACCCTAACACCACCTGGAGTTCCACCACCGGACTCGAAGGGAAGGGCCCTGGCTGGGGTTCAGGGGGGCCCTTCATGGTTTCTTGCATCGGGGCCCTGAAGGTTCTAGTTACGCCACTGTTAGGAACATTTAAATTTACAAAACAAATAGCGCATGCTCATCGGGAGCCCGGCGCTAAACTAGTAAACTTGAAAAAAAACATTCAACAGTTTTATCCTTAAAGAACATACAATCTAAGGTCCCCTGTCTCAAATACAAGGGCCAATATCGACAGGAGACAATTAACTCTTCAGCATGTCCACACAAGCACAGGGAGAGCATGCAAACTCCATGCAGGTAGTGTCCTGAGTTGACCGGGATTTACCCTAGACCTGAAGAAGTGATAATAACCACTGAGCCACACTGTGCTATTAATGTAATGTAGCATTCATCTTAGTTTGTATGTATTATTCTTTCTATGTAGGGCAGCACGTGTTTGGGTTGTAGGAACCCTATGTACAAGCCTACAAACTGGCCACCATCAGCTGCGTTATACATAAAAAACCAAAATGAAATAAGAATGCTGACTTGGAAGAACTATAGTGGGGTTGAAGTCATTAGCCCCGGTGAGGCTGAACATGAAAGTCATAACTTGTGGTAAACATAATGGGGGCTCGGGATGGCACAGCTGATACCAGCGTGTAACCCAGTTAGATAAATTATGGAGCCGTCATAGTTCATCATGGTGCAGGTGCTGAGTCGACATTCTGCACATTCTGGGACAAGGTCAAGGATGTAGAGCAATATTAACCCTGAGTTACTATATCACTTTTTCACCAAAACACCTGACCTAACCTCATGAACTTCACTACATTGTCTGCCTTTACACGCACATTAATTTTAATGGCATCCCAGTCTTAGTCCGTTGGGTTCAATATTGAGTTGGCTCCGCCCTTTGCAGCTATAACAGCTTCAACTCTTCTGGGAAGGCCGTCCACAAGGTTTAGGAGTGTGTCTATGGGAATGTTTGACCATTCTTCCAGAAGCGCATTTGTGAGGTCAGGCACTGATGTTGGACAAGAAGCTCTGGCTCGCAGTCTGCACTCTAATTCATCTCAAAGGTGGTCTGTCGAGTGGAGGTTAGGACTCTGTGCAGGCCAGTCAAGTTCCTCCACCCCAAACTCGCTCATCTTTATAGACCTTGCTTTGTGGTCCAAATCATTTGGTGGAGGGGGGATTAAGGTGTGGGGTTGTTTATCATGGGTTGGGCTTGGCCCCTTAGCTCCAGTGAAGGGAACTCTTAAGTAGTGGCGGCTGGTGGTATTTTGGCGGCAAACAGAAACCCCCTGCGGCACCTCAAACCCCCCCATCTAGGTGGCGGGGGCAGCATTGGGCATCAGCTCCTGTGTCTTCTCCTTATCGCTTCTGCCGTGCGTCTCCTCCCCTCCTCCTGGGCATCCAATAGGTTCGCCTGTCCATTCAGCCAATCGAGTGATGGGTATCAGACCCACTTCCCGATTGGCCGAGGAGGAGGATCAGTGTTGCAACAGCGAATATTCGTCCGCTGTTGTAACACCTTGGTGGGCTCGTGGCGCAATGCTCGGCGCCAAAAGGCCACCCGATGTTGAAGCCTATTAGAGCCTCTGGCTCTAATCAGGTGCTTAAAAAAAACAAAAAAAAATGCCCACCCCGCCATAGGAATTCATGGATAGGGAGGCGGCACCCGTGCTTAAAAAAAAAAAAAAAAAAAAACACCCCTGCCGCTGTAATTCATGTGCCCAAAAAAAGGGACCGGACATGTGAATAGCGGGTAGCGGCCATGAATCATAGAGCATCAATTAGGATGTGGCAGCCGTTGATAGAGCAGGCGGCGCCCGGGTGTTCCTACTGGACGGGACGCCGCTGCTCTTAAGGGGTCAAAATACCAAGACATTTTGGACAATTTCATGCTCCCAACTTTGTAGGAACAGTTTGGGGACGGCCCCTTCCTGTTCCAACATGACTGCCCACCAGTGCACCAATCACTATATCAAAAATAAAATAAGAAATATGTTTTTTTCTCTTAACCATTTGCCGACTGGTCCATAGTAAAAATACATCATTACTTTGACAATAAATACCTGTAGCTAGCTGCTGCCATAACCCCAGTATCATTTTTTACTATGGGCGATTCTGCGTCGGATTAAAGTGGTCCCGCGGGTGCATTCGCCGTGGGATAACTTTTAGAGGCCACTTTCCGGTCTTTTCCGGGCTTACCAGAGCCATTGGTAGCGATCCGTTTTGCCGGGCAGGAAGACGAGTGAGGGCAAGATTGACCCCAGATCTCTCAATAAACAGGACCTGTCTTCCTTATTTCTATTACAAGGGATGTTTACATTCCTTGTAATAGGAATCAAAGCGATGAAAATAAATAAATAAAGTGACAGTTTAAAAAAAAAAGAAAAAAAAAAGTAAAATAAGTAATAATAATAATAAAAAATTAAAGCGCTCCATCCCTTCATGCTCGCTTCGCAGAAGCGAACGCACACGTAAGTCACGCACACATATGTAAACGGTGTTCAAATCATACATGTAAGGTATCACCGCGATCGTTGGAGCGAGAGCAAAAATAATAGCACAAGACCTCCTCCGTAACTCTAAATATAAATATGTAACCTGTAAACATTTTTAAAGAGATCTCTGCATTACATTATCCTCTCACATTATGCAAAAAAATTGGGGTAGCTATTGTGTGTTTTTTTTTTTTTTTTTATTCGTTAATTGTGTTGTTGTTTTTTAAATGTGTTTGAAAGACCGCTGCGCAAATACTGTGACATAAAACATTGCAACCATCGCCATTTTATCCTCTAGTGTCTCAGCTAAAAAAAAAATGAAAGAAATAAAAAATGAAATAATTAAATATATATATATAATGTTTAGGGGTTCTAAGTAATTTTCTAGGAGAAAATTGTAATTTTAAATTGTAAACAAAAAGTCCCAGAAAAGACCTGGTCAGCAAGAAATCACACTGCTAATTATGCAAAAAAAATTGGGGTAACTATTGTGTTTGTTTTTTTGTTTTCTTTATTTGTTAAAGTGTATTTAAAAAAAAACTAAAATACGTTTGAAAGACTGCTGTGCAAATACTGTGACATAAAACATTGCAACTATCACCATTTTATACTCTATGGTCTATATATATATAAAATGTTTAGGGGTTCTAAGTAATTTTCTAGGATAAAATTGTAATTTTAAATTGTAAACAAAAAGTCCCAGAAAAGGTCTGGTCAGCAAGAGATCACACTGCTAATTATGCAAAAACAAAAAAATTGGGGTAACTATTGTGTTTTTTTTTTTTTTTGGTTAAAGTGTATTTAAAAAAATAAAAATAAATGAGTTTGAAAGACCACTGTGACATAAAATATTGCAACGATCACCAGTTTATCCTCTATGGTCTCTGCTATAAAAAAAAAAAAAAAATATATATATATATATATATATATATATATATATATATATATATATATATATAATGTTTAGGGGTTCTAAGTAATTTTCTAGGAAAAAAATAATAATTTAAAATTTGAAATAAAAAGTCCCAGTAAAAAGCCTGGTCAGCAAGAAATCACACTGCTAATTATGCAAAGAAAAGAAAAGAAAAAAGGTAACTATTGTGTTTTTTTTTTTTTTTTGTTTTGTTTTTTTATTCGTTAAAGTGTATTAAAAAAAAAAATGCGTGTGTGTGAAAGACCGCTATGCAAATGCTGTGACATAAAATATTGCAACGATTGCCATTTTATCCTCTACGGTCTCTGCTAAAATTATATATATATATATATATATATATATATATATATATATATATATATATATATATATATATATATATATATATATATATAAAATGTTGTTTAGGGGTTATAAGTAATTTTCTAGGAAAAAATTTTAATTTTAAATTGTAAATGAAAAGTCCCAGAAAAGGGCTGGTCAGCAAGAAATCCCACTGCTTGTACTTGTTTGTGGCCTAAATACTGAAATTTTGCTCTGTCATTTTGTAACTTTTGGAAATGCCAGTAAAAACTTGTCTGTGCCCGTAAATGTTGGGTGTCGTGCCAGTAAATTTCAATCTGGTAGGTTAAGTGACCCACACTTGGCGCTCAAACAAGTTAAAGGGGAACATGGCGGAAGTACCACCTGCCTACCCTTCCAAACATATATTGGATCCATCCTTTATCCTCATTCACCTCAAACCTAAAAAGACGATCGGATTCTTCACTATTCTTCTCAAAACAGGAAAAGAACAAGTTGAATGACCTAAACTGGCCTGATTCATAATGTCATATTTTTCTTCTTTTTTTTTTAGATAGATGGAGTTTTTGTTTTTGGTGCTCTCATTTACCAGGAGACCATCGATCGGTTACATCTAATGCTAAAGTAAAGATCAACCGGGATTAGTAGGTTCTTTCATGACAAACAATGATGGAAACGTCTTGGGTCTGAATGATAAAACACGGTTCTCGCTCTCTCTCTCTCTCTCTCTCTCTCTCTCTCTCTCGCTCTCTCTCTCTCTCTCTCTGAGAACTTTGGAAGATGTTTTGTGATCCAGAATTCTTCTCCAGCAGCGTGCGTAGATTGTTTTCTCTAAAGGTAAAGCAAACATGCGCGCTGCATCTGTGAAATCATCTAAGGTTGACAATACGGTGAATCATCCAACGTGGCAAAAGTCAGATTCAGCTCCTCTTCTAATGTGTAGGCTGAAGGAGCACGAAGATCTTAAAGCCACCACTGATACATGTATGCATCCTAATGGTCATGATTATTAGAATTATTATTAGAATTACATATTTCTACAGCAAAAGTTTTGAGAAAGTAACACAAAAATAAAAATAAAACAACACAGGGGCCTTACAAAAAATATACCAAACTCACAGTTGCCCATTGGGGCGCCCATTGGAGACCCATCATCAACATGGGCTCAGTGCAAACTGACTTATGGAGCTATCGGCAACACTGGGAAATGCTGGACACCCAGGTAATAAACTGAAATTCAGGTGGTGGTGGTCCTCAAAAGGTCTGAGTGGTCAATCTGAAAAAAACAGTCGAAGTCCCATAGAGAGGTCCAAGGTATCCACCGGAAAAATAGAGGGGAGTGGTGGGAGGGTGTTTATAGTATAGTATGTAACTAAAGATGTAATGCTACATCCGGGACGTCGGTCTCCCAGCCTGACCAAGTGCAATGTACCTTCGGTTTTCTTTAGTTACTGTGACCTGAAAAGCTTGTAGAACTGCTCGAAGCAAGAGGAAACTCTTTCCCCGGTCCTCAGGTGTGAGGGGTGCTGGCATCCGAGTTACTCATCCAGTGGTATCAGTAATGCTACATATGGGAGGCCTCTCTTCCAGCCTGACAAAGGTACAATGTTAGGTGGCCTCAACTAGCTCTGCTCAGCCAACCTCGCCTACTAGGGATGAGCCGAACACCCCCGGTTTGGTTCGCACCAGAACCTTCGAACGGACCGAAAATTTGTACGAACTTTAGAACCCTATTAAAGTCTATGGGACTCGAACGTTCGAAATCAAAAGTGCTAATTTTAAAGGCTAATATGCAAGCTATGCAACAGACAACACCAGCAATAAGGGGTATCTTCAGGTGTATACTGTGCTGGAGGCACACAACACCCACTTTAACTCCTGCAGATACCTGTGTTAGAGAACACCAGCAATAAAGGGTAGATACATGTGTATACTGTGCTGGAGGCACACAACACCCACTAACTCCTGCATATGCCTGTGTTAGAGAACACCAGCAAAAAAGGATAGATACAGGTGTATACTGTGCTGGAGGCACACAACACCCACTTTAACTCCTGCAGATGGCTGAGAAAAGAACACTGTCCCTGCCTATCTTGCTCTTTCCCTGCATGCCAGAACACACTACACAAGGCCTCCGCGCTGGCGGCCTTATTTAGTATGGGGTGTGTACTAAACCCCCTGAGCTATAATTGGCCACAGGCATCCTGCCTGTGGCCAATTATGGCTCTCCTCGCTGCCGGCGCTGTTATTGGCCAAGCATGCGGGGTCACAGTGCATGCTTGGCCAATCATGAGCCAGCAATCCACTGCAATGGCGTAGTGCATTGTGGGCTGTTCGTGCCACACGAATTTGGTGCAAACGGTCCACAAAGTTCTGAATTCGCCGAACAGACGAACGGCCGATGTTCGAGTCAAACACTGAGCTCATCCCTATCGCCTACTGATGTGTTTCATCCAACCCATCGGGGCTTAGTCAAAGATGTCCTCTATGACTAAGCCTCGGTGGGCAAAACGTGCCACAGTGGTATGGTAAGCGGTGCACGGCTGGCTGAGGCCGCCTAACATTGTACATTGGTTGGGCTGGGAGAGTGGCGTCCCGGATGTAGCATTACTGATACCACTGGATAAGTAACCCAGATGCCAGCACCCCTCACACCTGAGGACTAGGAGGAGAGCTTCCTACAAGCTTTTCAGGTCACAGTATCTAAAGCTAGGGTTATTAATCCAAAATTAATTTTTTATGATTAGAGAAAAAGTTAAAAATTACTTACATCCGGTTAGGTCTGGGTGACCCCAACGGGTGGAACCATGTAACCTTCCGTAAGAGGAGAAATAAGTCCTGTCTCCAGGTGAGATGAGGAAGTTCACACTCAATGCCATGAGGGTCCCATTCCTGGATCTTCTAGGGGTTCTTGGTAGGTAATGAACTGATAGGGTGTAAAAAAACAACAACTTTGGTTATCCAAATGGCAGAGGCACCCCATGTGGTGTATCTAAGGATGGGTCGGAGTCATCAAGTTGGCCAAAATTAAACAGCTATTGGATGTTCATCCAACTTGATGACTCTGACCCATCTTCCTACACCTGATGCCTCTCTCATTTGGATCTCCAATGTGTTTTTTTACCTCCTCACACCCTACCCAAGGAATAGACCTATGGTCATTGTTTCTTTGTCATAGAGTCTCAGTGCAGCTGATCTCCTAAAAGCTCTTCCTGTTGCCATGCACTCCAATGGTGACAGCTTGGCATGTCTTGATGGTGGCAACAGTGGACCATGCATGTGAAATGTGTGCTGAGACAAGCAGTTTTAGAAGCCTTTGTGAAATGGTTACTGCACAGGAGCACAATTTGGAGACGGGGACAGAGCGTTGTCACCAGGGCCGTTTTTAAGGCAGGGCAAAAGGGGCAGCTGCCCTGGGCCCTGTCATTGTTGTGGGGCCCAAAGCAGCTGCCTCATACTTGCCTACTATCCTGGTTTAAATTCCCTCGCCCCTTGAGGTTTTAGTTCTGTGCTGTGTCCCAATATCTCAGTGTGAAGTGTTGCTACTAATGCTGCTCAATTGTTGTGTACAGATGACTCACCTGTAGACCCTGTGTTTACATGTAAATTACCAGCATTTATATGTAAATAGTGATGGCATTCATATGTAAATAGCAATGACCGGCGGCATTGATATGTATATCATGCCCCCCAGAGGTCATATCCACCGTAATCTCTAGCAACCAATCAACAAGCAGAAATCATGTGCTGTACCCTCTAGCAACTAACCAGTGAGCTGTAATGTGTGCTGTAGCCTCTAGCAACCAGTCAGTGAGCGGTAATGATACACTGTAACCTCTGGCAACCAATCACAATAGCTGCCTGATCTGATACAGTAAACTGATTTTGAGTCTAGCTGCTATTTATTGTATGACCAGGCGGAGAGCAAAACTGCATGGGGGGGCCCCAAGAAAAGTTTCAATATTAAAGATGGCCCTGGGCGTCACCCTATAACAGGAAGCGCTTGAGCAAGAACCTTCATGGCAGGATCAACATGGATTATCTCAATCAACAAGCAGAAATCATGTGCTGTACCCTCTAGCAACTAACCAGTGAGCTGTAATGTGTGCTGTAGCCTCTAGCAACCAGCCAGTGAGCGGTAATGATACACTGTAACCTCTGGCAACCAATCACAATAGCTGCCTGATCTGATACAGTAAACTGATTTTGAGTCTAGCTGCTATTTATTGTATGACCAGGCGGAGAGCAAAACTGCATGGGGGGGCCCCAAGAAAAGTTTCAATATTAAAGATGGCCCTGGTCGTCACCCTATAACAGGAAGCGCTTGAGCAAGAACCTTCATGGCAGGATCAACATGGATTATCTCAATCAACAAGCAGAAATCATGTGCTGTACCCTTTAGCAACTAACCAGTGAGCTGTAATGTGTGCTGTAGCCTCTAGCAACCAGCCAGTGAGCGGTAATGATACACTGTAACCTCTGGCAACCAATCACAATAGCTGCCTGATCTGATACAGTAAACTGATTTTGAGTCTAGCTGCTATTTATTGTATGACCAGGCGGAGAGCAAAACTGCATGGGGGGGCCCCAAGAAAAGTTTCAGTATTAAAGATGGCCCTGGTTGTCACCCTATAACAGGAAGCGCTTGAACAAGAACCTTCATATCAGGATCAACATGGATTATCTCAATGACAGCCCAAGCTTAAAAATATTTTTGAAACGCCATTGACAAGTTAAAGCTCCTATGAGATTTAAGTGTTTGGGGTTACTTCTTTAATATGTGGCAGTGGTTCTCTAGTGTTGGCTTTTTTAGGGTGGGGTTGCTGGCCAATCACTTCCTCCCAGGTCTAGGACTATGGTGCCCATGGGACCAAAGGGTCCCCGTGTCCAGGATCCCAGCAAAAAAAAAAATAGGTAAAGTCAACTCATCGTTATCTATGACTTCATTCTAAGGCGATCTCTCTACCTAAAGGATATTTCCGCCCAGCATCGAAAATTCCGCGTCGGATGAAAAGTTCAAAGCGCTAATTAAGCCTCAGCCTCATTATTGATCCTGCTGGTTCCAGAGTTGAGTTCTACCGGCTGTAAACATTAATTCTGTCCAGTCTTAACCCGTCATTACAACCCGTTCCCAGGGAATTCCCACCGGAGGGTTCAGTAGGTGGGGGGGGGGGGGTGACTCTTCTGCTATAATTAAGGTGGCAACGACAGCAGAGCAGAGGACAGCGCTGGACTTTGAACCGCCGACGTCGACCATTGATTTGCTCATCGCCATGCTGTATTTATAGAGATGTCTGGAATGATCTCTCGGCGCTGGAAGCGATGTTTACACATGCATCTGTTATTTCCACGTGCCTCTTTTATCCCGCACACCCCCATAGGTAAAAAAAAGCACATCAAACAGAAGCTGGTACAGAGGAGACGAGTACTTGAAGTGCTCAGCTGGGTGGAGGAAGAGCGGACAGCTCCCATGAATAAACCAATAGAAACCCCATTGATCACCTTCACGCTGCTTTCAAACAACTGCAGCCGCGCAGCACCAGATGTTCCCGTATATACCGTCCGCAGAAGATAACCGGAGTCTCCTGGCAACTCGTTTAGGATCTTCTCATTAGCTTGGAGGAAACGTGGAAGGTGGCAACAGACAAGGGTGACATGTCCCCATTTAATATGACACTTGTAGCTTTCTGCTGAAAAGGACAATTCTTTCATTCTCTATTTTCTATTTGCAAGACTAAAAAGGACGGTTTAACCCTTTCGGGAACCGGGCACTTTTACCCCTTTCCCGCCCAGGCCAGTTTTCAGCTTTTCGGCGCTGTCACATCTTGAATGACAATTGCGCGGTCATGCAACGCTGCACACTTGGAGACGGATAGAGCTTTCTTTTGGTGGTATTTAATCACCACTGGGGTTTTTTTTATTTTTTGCTAAACAATCAAAAAATAAGACAGAAAATGTTGAATAAAAAAGTTTTTCTTTGTTGCTGTTATAAGATTTTGCAGATAAGTAAGATAAGAGATGTGTGCTGATGAGGTTGCACTGATGGGCACTGATAAGGCTGCACTGATGAGGCTGTACTAATAAGCGGCACTGATGAGGATGCACTGATAGGGGACACTGATGGGCATTGATGGACACTAATAGGTGGCACTGATAGACAGCACTGACGAGGGGGCACTGATAGGGGACACTGATGGGCAGTGATAGGCAGCACTGATGAGCACACAAGGGCACAGATAGGAGGCACTGATATGCAGCACTGATGAGGAAGCACTGATAGGGTCACTGATGGGCATTGATGGGCAGAGATAGGTGACACTGATGAGCACTGATAGGCAGCACTGATGAGGAGACACTGATAGGGGACACTGATGGGCAGTGTTAGGCAGGACTGATGAGCACACAAGAGCAAAGATAGGAAGCACTGGTAGGCAGCACTGATGAGGAGGCACTGATAGAGGACACTGATGGGCACTGATAAGCACCGAAGGGCACTGATAGGGGACACTGATTGCCACTGATAGGTGGCACTGATAGACAGCATTGATGAGGAGGCACTGATAGAGGACACTGATTGGCAGTGATAGGCAGTACTGATGAGCACCCAAGGGCATAGATAGGAGGCACTGATAGGCAGTACTGATGAGGAGGCACTGATAGGGGACACTGATGGGCACTGATGAGCACTGAAGGGCACTGATAGGAAGCACTGATAGGCAACACTGATGAGGAGGCACTGATAGGGGACACTGATTTGTATTGATGGGCAATGATAGGTGGCACTGATAGGCGGCACTGATAGGCAGCACTGAAAGGCGGCACTGAAAGGCAGCGCTGATAGGAGGCACTGATGGGCACTGATAGGCAATGCTGATGGGCACTGATAGACTGCACTGATAGTCAGTGCCCTGATTATCTGTGTCCATGTCCCCTGTGACACTTGCGATTTACCAGCTCTCCTCTCCTCACTCTGTGAAAAGTTGGTTTACATGTGTAAAGAATATAACAGAATACGTAAAAAGGAAATCAAGGATGCAAAAATTCAAAGCGAACGACAAATTGCAAATGATAGTAGGACAACCCCCCAAAAAATCTTCAAATATATTAATAGTAATAAGGTCAGGTCTGAGCAAATTTATTAAATACTTTCTTCAGCTCTGTGTATATAAAGGAGCATGGGGGAGCTCATGTCCAGAATGGGGATGGTAGTGACACAGAGAGGACCATGCTGCCTGTCACCCATCATGATGGGGTAAGTGCCGGACCGACTGGTAAACAACTGGAGGGATGAGTGGTTGTTTGCCGCCCCCCCCCCCCCCCAAAAAAAAAAACAGCCACCACTGGTCACCGGGTCAGCTTTCTGTGCCCCTGGCAATAGAGCTCCTCCCCTGCACTCTGGGGAAGGAGCTCCCGGTGGCCGCCACACGTTCAAGCATGGTCCGCCGTTGTCACTATCAGAAAGCCGTTACAGAGAGATAATGTGCCGCTGACACTGAAGCAGAGGCATGTAGACAGGAAGTGGCTGAAAAGAGGGTGGAAGAGATCAGATACTTTCTGAGCCTTTTGAAGAGAATTTTTTGTGGCCAAGTAGCCTTTAGGCAACACTGTTTACTCTGTGATCACTGTCAGCCAGTGGCTGCATTTGATGGGCATAGTTGCTGCGATTGATGGGCACAGTGGCTGAAATTGATGGAACAGTGGCTGCATTTCATGGGCACAGTGGCTGCTATTGATGGCACAGTGAATGCATTTGATGGCACAGTGCCTGCAATTGATGGCACAGTGGCTGCTTTTGTTGGCACAGTGGCTGCAATCGATGGGCACAGTGGCTGCATTTGATGGCACAGTGGCTGCAATTAATGGGTAGAGTGGCTGAAATTGATGAGCACAATGGGTGCAATGGATGTAACAGTGGTTGCATTTGATGGGTACAGTGGCTACATTTGATGGGTACAGTGGCTGCAATAGATGGGCACAGTGGCTGCATTTGATGGGTAGAGTGGCTGCAATTGATGGCACAGTGGCTGCAATTGATGGCACAGTGGCTGCATTTGATGGGCACAATGGCTGCAGTTGATGGGCACAGTGGCTGCATTTGATGACCCAGTGGCTGCAATCGATGGGCACAGCGGTTGCATTTGATGGCACAGTGGCTGCATTTGATGGGCACAGTGGCTGCAATTGATGGAACAGTGGCTACATTTGATGGCACAGTGTCTGCAATCGATGGGCACAGTGGTTGCATCTGATGGCACAGTGGCTGCAATCAATGGACACAGCGGTTGCATTTGATGGCACAGTGGCTGCAATTGATGGCACAGTGGTTGCATTCGATAGACTCAGTGGTTGCATTTGATGGGCATTGTGGCTGCAAATGATGGGCACAGTGGCTGCATTTGATAGTCACAATGACTGCAATTGATGGCACAGTGGCTGCATTTGATGGGCACAGTGACTGCAATTGATGCCACAGTGGCTGCATTTGATGGGCACAGTGGTTACATTTAATGGCACAGTGGTTGCATTTGATGGGCACAGTCTTTGCAATTGATGGCACAGTGCCTGCATTTGATGGGCACAGTCTTTGCAATTGATGGCACAGTGGCTGCATTTGATGGCACAGTGGTTGCATTTGATGGGCACAATGGTTGCAATTGATGGCACAGTGGCTGCATCTGATGGGCACAGTGGCTGCAATTGATGGCACAGTGGCTGCATTTGATGGGCACAGTGGTTACATTTAATGGCACAGTGGTTGCAAAAGCTGAGGCTGATCACCAGTTGGGAGTCAACACATTGGGCCTCTTGACCACGACCACCACGGATGTGCACAGAGAAGCACACGCTGCACGGGAACAAGCTCACTGCCCTGGACCCGCAGGAAGACACAGGTCTTATGCTATTTATGAAGAGCCGATGAAAAGAATAAAAAAAAAACAGCTGATGCTGAAATTTAAATCATGAAAAGAACAGTAGGAGGAGGGGAGGACGCCGGTGCCGAAATGACGAGATGGTTTACTTATTAACAACCTGCTGCCATGTTCCCCTGGCAACCCTCAGTAAAGGCAGCATTATAATTAGACGGAGATACATCTCGCTACATTGACTCCTCTGCTCCCTCCTAGTTCTGATATCAGATAGGTCCATGGTCGGTTATCTGGATTCTCCTTCACCAATAGAACAGCAGAGGCTTGGCGTGGCAGGATTGCAGGAAGTACAGGTTGTTCCCTTGCTTCGGGGTAAAGAAAGCTGGTTTGCAGTAAAACTCGATCAGTAAACGATCATATCATTTATTTCATGTAATTGCAGCTTCAAATTTAATATTATAAAATTCATATAAATAATAATATAATAATAGATTTTATTATTATTAAATCTGCAGCTTTCATTAAAATAATCCCTGGCAATCCTGCCATGGAGGTCCTCGTTCAGGCACTTCCTGGTGTATGGTGACAAGGCTCCCTCCCTGTATCCCACCCCGTTACACAGGCTTCCAATGGAGGGGCTGTTTTAACAGGCAATATGCATGCATGGTCCTCAGCTATCATCCATCAGGACCCCCCCCCCCCTCCCCCGAGAAATGTGATGCAACCACTGCTGCTTGCATATAGACAAATATCTGCAAATAGGCTGCATCAAAGGATGGATAAAGGTGAAAATAAGTATTTTATTTTGAAACAGGCAATTATTTATGCTGCACAACGAACGAAATGTTATTCTGATAGGGTTTACTTTAAAGAGTTACGCGATATCGGTCTGGAACAGGGGTGTCAAACTCCATTTTGACACAGGGTTTGTCCAAACCAGGTGTCATTGGGGCCCCATTGTTGGTGTCATTGGAAGGAGCTGTGCCTTCATCGCTGGGGTCACTGGTAGGAATTGTGCCCCTTAGTTGGTGTCAGTGAATGAAGTCAAGCCCCAAGGGTCGGATAAAATCAGGCAAAGGGCCCAGGGAGCACATCTACATTGACCACCAACCCAAAGGGTTACATCTACACTGACCACCCACCCAAGGGGGCATGTCCACACTGACTATCAACCCTAAGAGGGCACATCCACACTAAGCACCAACTCAAGGGGGCACATCTAAACTTAGCATCAACCATGTATACACTGACCACCAACCCAAGGGGGCACATCTACATTGACCACCAACCCAAGGGGCCACATCTACATTGACCACCAACCCAAGGGGCCACATCTACACTGACCACCAATCCAAGGGGGCATGTCCACACTGACCATCAACCCTAATGCTGTGCACACACGACCGGTTTTTCCGTCTGAATAAACTCCAAAGGTTTTTCTGATGGAGTTCCCGACGGAGTTGCGCCGAAACTGTCTTGCGTACACGCTATCACACCAAAGTCCGACCGTTAAGAACGCGGTGTCGTACAACGCGTACGACGGGACTAGAAAAAGGATGTTCAATAGCTACTAGCCAATAGCTTCCGACTTGTACTTGCTTCAGAGCATGCATCGTTTTTGGTCCGTCGAAAAACAGCATACAGACGAGCGGTTTTCCCGATAGGAATTGGTTCCGTCGGAAATATTTAAAACATGTTCTATTTCTAGGTCCGTCAGAATTTTCGTAAAAAAAAAAAGTCAGATGAGGCATATACACAATCGGAATATATGATGAAAAGCTTCCATCTGACTTTTTCTGACGGACATTCCGCTCGTGTGTACGCGGAATTAGAGGGCACGTCTACACTAAGCACCAATCCAAGGGGGCATGTCTAAACTTAGCATCAACCATGTATACACTGACCACCAACCCAAGGAGGCACATCTACATTGACCTCCAACCCAAGGGGCACATCTACACTGACCACCAACCCAAGGGGGCACATCTATACTGACCACCAACCCAAGGGGGCATGTCCACACTGACCATCAACCCTAAGAGGGCACATCTACACTAAGCATCAACCCAAGGGGGCACGTCTAAACTTAGTATCAATCATGTATACACTGACCACCAACCCAAGGGGGCACGTCTAAACTTAGTATCAATCATGTATACACTGACCACCAACCCAAGGGGGCTCATCTACATTGACCACCAACCCAAGGGGGCACATATACACTGACCACCAACCCAAAGGGGCAGGTCCAAACTGACCATCAACCCTAAGAGGGCACATCTACACTAAGCATCAACCCAAGGGGGCACGTCTAAACTTAGTATCAATCATGTATACACTGACCACCAACCCAAGGGGGCTCATCTACATTGACCACCAACCCAAGGGGGCACATATACACTGACCACCAACCCAAGGGGGCAGGTCCACACTGACCATCAACCCTAAGAGGGCACGTCTACACTAATCACCAACCCAAGGGGGCACGTCTACACTTACGATCAACCCAAGAGGGCACGCCAACTCATGGGGGAATGTTTACACCGATGAAAAGCTTCCGTCTGATGTTTTCTGTCGGAAATTCCGCTTGTGTGTACGCGGAATTAGAGGGCACGTCTACACTAAGCACCAACCCAAGGGGGCACGTCTAAACTTAGTATCAACCATGTATACACTGACCACCAGCCCAAGGGGGCACATCTACATTGACCACCAACCCAAGGGGGAACATATACACCGACCACCAACCCAAGGGGGCATGTCCACACTGACCATCAACCCCAAGAGGGCACGTCTACACTAAGCACCAACCCAAGGGAGCACGTCTACACTTAGTATCAACCATGTATACACTGACCACCAACCCAAGGGGGCACATCTACATTGACCACCAACCCAAGCGGGCATGTCCACACTGACCATCAACCCCAAGAGGGCACGTCTACACTAAGCACCAACCCAAGGGAGCACGTCTACACTTAGTATGAACCATGTATACACTGACCACCAATCCAAGGGGGCACATCTACATTGACCACCAACCCAAGGGGGCACATATACACTGACCACCAACCTAAGGGGGCACATATACACTGACCACCAACCCAAGGGGGCATGTCCACACTGACCATCAACCCCAAGAGGGCACGTCTACACTAAGCACCAACCCAAGGGGGCACGTCTACACTTACGATCAACCCAAGAGGGCACCACCAACTCAAGGGGGAATGTTTACACTGACCTCTAACCTAAGGGGGCACTTCTATACTTTTTGTCTGCCCTTTAATTGTTAGACTTATAGAACTGGGATGCCTTTTCCCTAAACGTGTTAGATATATAAAAAGATATTTATTGATTAAGAAGATCCAATATATTTATTAAAAGAATCACCAAGTGAGGCAAACATCTGTACAAGGCTTCTTTAACAACACATGCGGGGGTTAATTTTCTAATGTGTGATACATCTACCATAGAGGGAGCAGCCTAGGACCAGACATACCAGGTTTGCAAGGATTTTCTTCCACCAAAGGAGAACACATTTGTACCACATATGCATTAAAATGTTTTGTTTTTTCCGCAGTCCAGCGCTACCAAACATCGAGTCATCATCTCTTTTATTCCCGTCACAGGGACAGAAAGTGGTACAAAATCCAATATTGTCCAGTGGTCACCAAACCAGCAACGGAGAAGAAAGAAACCTTTCATTAGTTTTGGTGACAACTGTCTATGAGAAGATTTCTTCTCACTTCTTGATGCGTCCTCGGAACAGGACATCTTCCCTATGGGGTATCAAAAAAAAGACAAAATCTGATGGGCTTTAACCCTTTCTGAAACGAAAACATTTATTTCTTTAGATATACATTAACCATCAGAGCTTCCAGGTGCCTAGCGGGTGTTTGCTCTCTCCATACTTTCCCTAATGAGTCCTGGCTGCGGGATCAAATGCTACCTCTGAAGCCGATAGTTTGCATTTTACAGCTATTAGGTTAACCAATTTAAATAACAATTAATTAGAAAGCCGCCCCGTCGCCTGTACGTTCCATCGGTCTCATTTGCCTGTTTCCATCAAACACGCTCTCCTATTGACATGAAAGTGTTTACCCCACTGGGGGGGGGGGGGGGGGGGAGGGGCAGGCTGGAAAATATCAGCTTTTCCTTTCAAAGTATAGACGTTCTGCTTCTCCCTTTTATTTATTATTTTACTTATTTTTGGCCTCCGTCCCCCTGTTCCCATCACAGTCTTCCCTTCTATAGCTCTAAGCCCTTGTACATTCCGACAACCAAATCCGTCGGATTTTGTCTGAAACTGTTGCATACACACAGTCGGACAAAGTTGTCGGACAATCCGATCGTTCAGAACGTGGTGACGTTATTTCGTTACGATGGGACTATGTTCAGGCTAGTAGCCAATAGCTTTGGTCTAGGAGTTTGATCTGAGCATGCGTGGCACTTTGTCCAATCGGAATTCTCTACACATGATCGGACAAAGTCCCATCAGATCATGTTGTCGGAAAATTTTATAGCCCAGCTGGAAAACTTGGTCCGTCGGATACTCCCACTGAAACAGTCCAATAGAGCCCACACACGGTCGGATTATCCGACAACACGGTCCTATCGGACATTGTCCATCGGAATGTCCAACCGCGTGTACAAGGGCTAACATGTGTATTTTTGCCAACAGTTCTAGTTTTTAGGGGGAGCTGCAAATCTTGTCCCAGGAAATGATTGTCCATACTAAATTCTGGCCTATTGCCCCCCCATGACATCTTTTTTTTTTGCGTGTGTGCTAAAGCCCAGCTGAACTTTCAGTTTAGATCACCTGAATATTTTCCAGGTTCGTAAAAACAAGAAAGGTAGACATGTGTGGTTCATTTCATTCCGAGTTTAAATTCGGACACGTTTTTTCGTTATTCGGAAATTTGGATGAATCCAAATTTAACAAATTACAATAATAACGAATTTAAAGGCCCGTAAAGACATGGATGAGCATGTTTGGGGTGGAGGAACTTGCCTAGACAGAGTCCTGACCACAACCCGATAGAACAACCTATTGGGTGTTCTATCAGGTTGAGGT
Source organism: Lithobates pipiens (assembly GCF_037356315.1). Lineage (NCBI taxonomy): Eukaryota > Metazoa > Chordata > Amphibia > Anura > Ranidae > Lithobates > Lithobates pipiens. The sequence continues at coordinate 9,429,809 of NW_027507789.1, read as the reverse complement.
CAGGACTCTGTCCAGTTTAGCGGAGACTGCGAGCCAGGGCTTCCCACCCAACATCAGTGCCTGACCTCACAAATGCGCTTCTGGAAGAATGGTCAAACATTCCCATAGACACCCTCCTAAACCTTGTGGACGGCCTTCCCAGAAGAGTTGAAGCTGTTATAGCTGCAAAGGGCGGAGCCAACTCAATATTGAACCCTATGGACTGAGACTGGGATGCCATTAGCCCTTGTACATACGGTCAGACATTCCGACGGACCGTGTTGTCGGATAATCCGACCGTGTGTGAGCTCCATTTTTCCGGCGGAATATCCGACTGACAAAGTTTTAGAGCTGGGCTATAAAACTTTCCGACAACATGATCCGATCGGACCTTGTCTGATCGTTTGTAGAGAATTCCGATCGGACAAAGTGCCACGCATGCTCAGATCAAATTCCTAGACCAAAGCTATTGGCTACTAGCCTGAACGTAGTCCCGTCCTAACGAAACAACGTCATCACGTTCTGAATGATCGGATTTTCCGTCAACTTTGTCCGACCGTGTGTATGCAACACCAGTTTCGGACAAAATCCGTCGGACAAAATCCAACGGATTTTGTTGTCGGAATGTCCGACCGTGTGTACGGGGGCTTAAGGTTCATGTGCGTGTAAAGGCAGGCGTCCCAATACTTTTGGCAATATAGTGTACCTCTTTTTGGTAAACTGACCGTTTTACTACATATGGTATAAGTACTGCACAGGGAGCAACACGACACTATGCTGTCTATTTTCCAGCCTAGCACTCTGCAGCCTTGTTCGGTCATAAAGTGATGGCTTTTAAGGCACACTAGATAATGCTTAGAAGAGAAGAATTCCAGGCATGTAGATACCTGTGGGATCCTCTAGCAAACTGGCGGCCCTCCAGCTGTTGAGGAACCACAAGTCCCATCGTGCCCCTGCCTGTGGGAGTCACGCTTGTAACTGTCAGCCTTGCTATGCCTCATAGAACGTTGTAGTTTCGCAACAGCTGGAGAGCTGCCAGTTTGACACCTGTGCTCTAGAACAATGGTCTCCAAACTGTGGCCCCCGAGGGCCAGATGCGGCCCTTTGCTTGCCTTTATCCGGCCCTTGGGGCACTATCCCTCCCACTGATACGAGACACTATTCTACCATCTGACACTGGCAATGAAGCACCATTTCTTCCACTGACACCACTAATGGGCCACTATTCCTCCCTATGATACCAACGACGGGGCGGTATTACTCTCCCTAACACCAGATGTTTACTCCCACTGATACCAGGAGAATTTCCACTCCCGCTGGCCAAAGCCCGGCCCTCCTGGAGTCTGAAGGACAATAAACTCGCCCTTTGTTTAGAATGTTTGGAGACCCCTGAACTAGAAGGTGGGAATCACTGTAGTAGATACTGCTACTACACCCCTACTACACCGCTACTATACCCCACTACTACACTGCAACTACACTCCTACTACCCTGTTCCTACACCGCTACTACACCCCTACTACACCGCTACTATACCCCACTACTACACTGAAACTACTACCCTGTTCCTACACCGCTACTACACCACTTCTACATCGCTACTACACCCCAGCTACACCGCTAATCCAGTGATCTCCACTAGATTTTGGCTCCTGTGCTGAGCCGCTGCCTTGCTCCATTATGAACACGGTAGGTCACCCGCTGGTCACAGGCGCCATTCAGAGGTTGCTTTGCATTTTCTCAATGAATGAAAAGCATTCCCTGATTGGACCAGGTGGAGACTGTGATGTCACTACCCTGCTTCTCCACCTTGTCCAACCAAAGAAAGCTTTGCATTCGTTGAGAAGATGCAAAGCAACCCCGGAATGGCGCCTGTGACCAGCGGGTGACCTAACGTGTTCACAATGCAGCAGAGCGGTTGTTCGGCACAGGACCCAGAAGCTAGTGGGGATCAGTGTAGTGGTGATATAGTAGCAGTGTACTAGCACTGTAGTAGTGGTATAGTAGCAGTGTAGTATTGGTGTGGTAGTGGTGTAGTAGCAATGTAGTACCAGTGGTGTAGTAGTGGTATAGTAGCAGTGTAGTAGTGGTGTAGTACCAGTGATGTAGTAGTGGTATGGTAGCAGTGTAGTAGTGGTGTAGTAGTGGTATAGTAGCAGTGTAGTAGTGGTGTAGTACCAGTGATGTAGTAGTGGTATGGTAGCAGTGTAGTAGTGGTGTAGTAGCAATGTAGTAGTGGTGTAGTACTGGTGTAGTAACAGCAGTGTAGTAGTGGTATAGTAACAGTGTAGTAGTGGTGTAGTAGTTGTGTAGTTGCACTGTACTAGTGGTGCAGTATCATTGTCTGTTACAGTGATTTCCAGCTTTCTGAGGCCTCCTACAGGTATGGTAGACCCAAGTAGCTATGTAAAAATGTAGCTATGTATCCATCCCTGGAATTCTTCTTTAAGGCATTCTAAAATAACATAAAACAATACTGAGCCCTCACTTTAGCATGCCTAAAGAGTACTTTTAAGTTGGTTCTTGAAGCCTGTTCATTGGTTCATTGGTTCATTCAGCGCTAAAGGGTTCAGCTTGATGTCTGGTTGGTTAATGATTTTAAAAACAAAGCACCTGCCACACATTTCTCCCCATTGGTTTCTTCAAGATTGTTTTGCACTTGTTTAACCTCCTGTGCTTTTAACTCCTTCCCTCCCAGATCAGGCGTGCAATTGGCACCACACCGTCACCATCCCCGTGTTATGAACGTTGCCTTCCCACAAGCTGACCACTACAAGAGCGTTTACCGTGCCCGCTGCCAGGAATGAATAGCTCAAGGCAACCGAGTTATTCAGGATCTCCCCTGAGGGCACAACGTCAGGTGGAAGCGAACGTTTTCCTTTCATCACAGCCAGAGGCTTGCGTCCCCGCAGACACCGAACAGATATGATGATCAACAATCCCAAAGAGGGAGGCGGCAGAGTAAGCGCCGCTGGGTAATTGCTCAGAGCACCTGTACCTCGCCGAGGAGGTGTTGGCATTGAACCATCCTTTGGCTGGGACTCGTTGTCCTTGGCTCAGGGGCGGAGGACAGCTATGGTTTGTAGAAGAAGGAGAATGTGTCAGAAGCCATGGTCTGGTGGACACCTACTACTTGCATTCGGCATCCTCAGCAGATTAAAGTCGATCTCAAGCCAAAGCATTTTTTTTTTCCTCTTTGGGTAGATTGTGGAAAGGTTAACATCCCTGGCAGGAAATTTTTCATCACTTTGACTTCAAAGTCATGATAGGCCTGAAGATTTTTAGTAGATTCGGATTGAGTAGGGAAGGGTTAGAACCCCAGGCAGTTTACCAACCACTGGGGAAATTTGCCTTTACTTCCTGTCCCAAAGGACATTACATAGTGACATAGGTTGAAAAAAACATAAGTCTATAAAGCTAGATTGATGAACAGATGCTCTTGGATGAATCCATGGTTGGTTGGACGAATCCATGCATGGATGAATGGTTGTATGGCTCAATAGATGTATGGTTGGATGGATCCATTTATGTATGTATGGTTGTTTGGTTGGTTGATTCATGGATGGAAGGGATGGTTCCATGGATAGACAGTTGGATGGATCCATGTGGAGATGAATGGATGGATCCATGGATGGAACCACACATGAATGGATGACTGGATGGATCCATGGATGAACAGATGTTTGGATGAATCCATGGTTGGTTGGACGAATCTATGGATTCATGGTTGGATGGGTTCATGGAGGGATGGTTAGATGGAACCATTCATGAATGGTTGGATAGGTCCACAGATGTATGGTTGGATGGATTCATGAATGGATGGTTATATGGATCCATTGATGAACTGATGTTTGGATAAATTCCTGGTTGGTTGGATGAATCCATGGATGGATTATTGGTTGGTTGGATGGATCCATAGAGGGCTGGTTGGATGATCCGTGGATGGAAGGATGCCTAGATAGCAAGGATAAGGTGCCACAAATTTGTGGCAGTGTCTGTTAGCTTGTTGCCCATTTTCACTGGCAAGTTGTACACTTGCAGAGCACGTAAAGCACAAGTTGTAGTTGACACTTTTCCAATTTGTAGCAAATTTGCGTTTCAAGTCTCTAGCAATAGCAAAGTTGCAGTGATGAGTCTACAGCAAGAGCTTTGCAAGTCTACAGCATGAAAATTCAGCCACAGTGACCCCCTGTGGTGGGATGACTATTGCACAACATAACTGATTTTCAAACTTTCAGCACAATTGCTTGCTATCTGGGTGGTTGGGTGAATCCACGGATGGATTATTGGCTGGATGGATCCATAGATGGATGACTGGATGATCCATGGATGGATGGATGGTTAGGTGAAAGTGCATCCATTGATGAAAGGATAGTTGGATGATCCATGGATGGATGGATGCATGGTTAGGTGAAAATTGTAAAAATTGTAAAGTAAAAAAAAAAAAAAGACACAAGTCTATTAAGTTAGAGGAAATGTCCTAAAGTGAGGAGGACTCCCCTTATAGACAGTTGTCCATAAAACAGGGGTCTCCATTAGATGCACCTTCAACCCTTGTTCGTGGGGGGTGGTAGTGGTGATGACAGCAGTGTGGGTGAGGGGGGCACGTTTGTTTACCCCCCCCCCCCCCCTCAAAATCTCGAGCTCCAGCTGTCACTGTTTGACCATAAAACCTGGAAACTGATTGTGTTTATATGCACAGCTGCAGCAGATTTTGCACTCTCCAGTTTTATTAAATCAACCCCTATACATACACTTTTCAGTTTGAATGACCCCTATCTCTGAGGTGTCCCAACTCTGGAGATACAGCCAAGCCATTTGTCCACACTAAGGATTTTATTTCTATTAGTAAAGGATCCATATGCAGCCTATCACCTCAACCTGATAAAGGATCTAACCCTTGCCCACACTATCTAAAACTAAACAAAAAAAAAGTTTTGCATAGAGATACACTTTAGGTGTCGAGCAGACAGTCCTACGTTTTTTTCCCCCAAATAATACGTCCATATATTCCGGGATCTATTATACTTTTTGTATGCAAACTTTTATGCAAATTCATATGTAAACTTTTATTACTTACTGTATATACAAATATTTTGTATGCAAATATAAATATGATTAGTTTTGGCAATTACTCGATGATTATCATCATTTGTGTATGTGTGTATATACAATGTATTACTTTTTTATTATTATTATATATTATAGTATTATATTTATAAAAAAAAAAATATATATATATATATATATATATATATATATATATATATATATATATATATATATAGGATGGATTATGGACTATAGATTATGGCCTATGGACTATAGACTTTGGATTTTAGATTATGGACTATGAACTATAGACTTATAGACTATAGACTATGGACTATGGATTATAGACTATGGACGATGGACTTTAAACTGTAGAGTATAGACTATAAACTATAGACGATGGACTATGAACTATAGACTAGAGATTATGGACTTTAGACTATAGACTATGGACTATATACTATGGACTGTGGACTATGAATTATAGACTATGGACTGTGGACTATAGACTATGGACTATACACTATGGACCAGAGATTATGGACTATAGACTATGAACTAGGGATTATGGACTGTAGACCATGGACTTTAGACTAGAGATTATGGATTTTGGACTATAGACTATAGATTGTAGACTATGGACAATAGACTATGGACTGTGGACTATGAATTATAGACTATGGACTGTGGACTAGAGTCTATGGACTATAGACTATGAACTATAGATGATGGACTAGGAACTATAGACTATGGCCTATAGACGAGAGATTATGGACTATAGACTATGGATTATATAGTTTGGACTATAGATTGTAGACTATGGACTATACACTATGTACAATAGACTATGGACTGTGGACTATGAATTATAGATTATGGACTCTGGACTGTAGAGTATAGACTATGGACTATAGATAATGGACTATAGACTATGGACCAAAGATTATGGACTATAGACTATGGACTATAGATGATGGACTATAGACTATGGACTATGAACTATAGACTATAGACTATGGACTATATACTTTGGACTATTGACTTTGGACTATAGATTGTAGACTGTGGACTATAAACTATGAACAATAGACTATGGACTATGAATTATAGACTATGGACTGTGGACTATAGACTATGGACTATAGAGTATAGTCTAGCAATTATGGACTATAGACTATGGACTAGGGATTATGGACTGTAGACTATGGACTATAGACTAGATATTATGGACTATAGACTATGGACTTTGGACTATAGACTATATATTATAAACTATGGACTATACACTATGGACAATAGACTATGGACTGTGGACTATAGACTATGAACTATAGACTATAAACTATAGATGGACTATAGATGATGGACTATAGTCTATGGACTATGAACTATAGACTATGGACAATAGACTATGGATTGGGAACTATAGACTATGGACTATAGACTATGGACTTTAGACTATAGACTATGGACTATATAGTTTGGACTATGGACTATAGATTGTAGAGTATGGACTATAAACTATGGACAATAGACTATGGACTGTGGACTATGAATTATAGACTATTGACTGTGGACTATAGACTGTAGAGTATAGACTATGGACTATAGATAATGGACTATAGACTATGGACCAAAGATTATGGACTATAGATGATGAACTATGGACTATGAATTATAGACTATGGACTGTGGACTATAGACTATGGTCCAGCGATTTTGGACTATAGACTGTGGACTATGGACTATAGACTATGGACTAGGGATTATGGACTGTAGACTATGAACTATAGACTAGATATTATGGACTATAGACTATGGACTTTGGACAATAGACTATAGATTGTAGACTATTGTAGACTATTGTTGGGCAGCACAGTGGTGTAGTGGTTAGCACTCTCACCTAGCAGTAAGTAGGGGCGCTGGTTCGTATCCCAACCACGACACTACCTGCCTGGAGTTTGCATGTTCTCCCTGTGCCTGCGTGGGTTTCCTCCGGGTACTCCGGTTTCCTCCCACAATCCAAAGACATGCAGGTAGGTTAATTGGCTTCTGTCAAAAAAAATAAAAAATTGGCCATAGTATATGAATGGGGACCTTGGATTGTGGGCTCCTTAAGGGTAGGGACCGATGTGAGTGTGCAATGTACAGGGATAGGGACAATTGTAGACACTCAGGTTGAACTTGATGGACTGGTGTCTTTATTCAACCTAACAAACTATGAAACTATGAAACTATGGACTATACACTATGGACAATAGACTATGGACTGTGGACTATGAATTATAGACTATGGACTGTGAACTATAGACTATGGACTATGTACCAGGGATTATTGACTATAGACTATGGACTATGGACTATGAACTATAGACTATGGATTTTGGATTATAGACTATATATTGTAAACTATGGACTATACACTATGGATAATAGACTATGGACTGTGGACTATGAATTATAGACTATGGACTGTGGACTATAGACTATGGACTATAGATGATGGACTATAGACTATGGACCAAAGATTATGGACTATAGACTATTGACTATAGATGATGGGCTATGAACTATAGACTATGGACTCGAAATTATGGACTATAGACTATGGACTATAGACTTTGGACTAGGAACTATACACTATGGACTATAGACTTTGGACTATGAACTATACACTATGGACTATAGACTTTGGACTATGAACTATACACTATGGACTATAGACTTTGGACTATGAACTATACACTATGGACTATAGACTAGAGATTATGGACTATAGACTATGGACTATAGACTTTGGACTATGGACTATAGACTGTAGACTATGGACTATCAACTATGGACAATAGACTATGGACTATGGAATATAGACTGTAGACTATGGACTATCAACTATGGACAATAGACTATGGACTGTGGACTATGGAATATAGACTATGGACTGTGGACTATGGAATATAGACTATGGACTGTGGACTATAGACTATGGACTATATATTATGGACAATGAACTATAGGATTTGTAGTGTGCATAGAACAGTATACATGACTACAACTATCAGGCACTACTTGTTCCAAACAAATGGAAATGAAGAGGAAAATGAGAGGTTTCGGAATGGTGCTACAAGGAGGCAGGAAAACACAGTAGAGGAGCAATTTAATGAAAAATTTATTACAGGACCATCAAGCAGTGGATGTGTATGGATTATTTTTGGAGAATGAGGATACCATTTAGTGTCAATTTAAAAGGGAGGACCCCCAGCACTGCATGACACTGATCACCTCGCTGCCCATCAATACTGGAGATTTTATTTTGTATGATCAGCCTCACATAAAGTACTATATTCCTTTGTTCTCCTCCTTCTATATAAGCAGATGTTCTCCACCATCTCTATGCACTGCACCAGCCTGATAATAAAGGGACAAACTTTTACCAACTAGACCAATCCCCAATTCATCGGATTTATTGGACTTAAATTGTAGTTGTGCGCTCACACAGTAGAGTATGTGACAATGTCAGCTTTTCCGGAGTGCGTCTATAGACTGAGCGCCCGGACGCTGCGGAGACGAGCTGTGCTCTGCCATTCCGGGAGGAGACCGGTTAATTCCCGATCAGTGGCCGTCACGTGTGGAGAGCTGCTGTGTGCTCCTGTCTGGGAGAAATAAGGATTAACATGATTTCTTCTTCCAGATTATCAGGAACTCCGAGCACACGGACACAGCTCCGAGAAGCGAATTAATTAATAATAAGCAAACTGTCTCATTACAGCGTGGAGACCAACCTGATGAGTTGGATAATTTCCTGCAACCATCCTGTGTGCCGTCATTTCTTCTATTATGTCTACCAACAAAATAAAATAAAAAACATAGACTTTGCTATTATTTGTTGTTTTTCTTTCCTCCTTCTTCCCTTTTTTTCATTTAATTATTTTCCTTCCTTTCCTTAAGAATCTCCTTTTCTTCCTTTCAAAAAAATAATAAAATTTCTTCAATCCTTCCTTCGTTTATCTTATTTCTATCCTTTCCTCTTTCTTTCTTTAAACAAAAATAAGACATTTGGTGATTTTTCCCTTTTTTCTTATTATCCTTTCTTTCCTACATCTTCCCAATTCCTTTTTTTCCTTCATCCCTTCCTTCCTTTCTTTTTACTTTCCTTTCATCTGCCCTCTTTGTCTTTCTTTCTTTCTTTCTTTCTTTTTCTTCCTTTCCTGCTCTCTACTCTTCTCTTTTCTTTCTTTCTTAAAATAAAAACACTTTGGGATTTTTTTTTTGCATTTATTCTCTTTCCTCCTTCCTTTATCTCCATCTTCTCTCCATCTCTTCCTTTTTTCCCTCCTTCCTTTTTTTTAAATCTTTTTCTTTCTCACGCTCCACCATTCTTCCTTCATCCATTCCTTCCCTCCTTCTTTTATTTTTTTATTTTTTTTCTACCTTCCATCCACCCTTTCTTTCTTTTCTATAAATAAATATTTTTTTTAAATAAATAAGATACTTTGTGATTTTTTTTTTTTGATTTTTCTCCTTCCTTTCCTTCCATCCTCTTCACTCCCTTCTTTCTTTCTTTCCTTCCATTTCCCTTTCATTTAACTCTTTTTCCAATCACCTTATTTTTATTTTGTTGTTCTTTTTTCTTTCTTTCTTTCTTTCTTTCTTTCTTTCTACAAAAAATACTAAAGACACTTGGTGTTTTTTCCCTTTTTGTTATTATCTTTTCTTTCCTACATCTTCTCAATTCCTTTCTTTTTTCCTTCATCCCTTCCTTCCTTTCTTTTTACTTTCCTTCCATCTGCCCTCTTTGTTCTTTGTCCTCTTCTCTCCTCTTTGTCCTTTCCTGTTCTCTTCTCTTCTCTTTTCTTTCTTTCTTAAAATAAAAACACTTTGGGATTTTTTTGCATTTATTCTCTTCCCTCCTTCCTTTCTCTCCATCTTCTATCCATCTCTTCATTTCTTCCTTCCTTCCTACCATTTTTCTTTTTATCTTTTTCTTTCTCACGCTCCACCATTCTTCCTTCATCCCTTCCTTCCTTTATTTTTTTTATTTTTTTCTTCCTTCCATCCACCCTTTCTTTCTTTTTTTCTAAATATTTTTTTTTAAATAAATAAATAAGATAAATTGTGATTTTTTTTTCTCCTTCCTTTCCTTTCATCCTCTCCACTCCTTTCTTTCTTTCCATTTCCCTTTCTTTTAACTCTTATTCCAATCACCTTATTTTTATTTTGTTGTTCTTTTCTTAGCACAGATAGCACAGGCAGGGAGCACAGATCTAGCTTTCTGACAATATCGGGGTAGATTAGACGGGTAAATTCAGTGAATACTGGACCATAATGCGTTTGATTTGTATTCATATATCCAAAGTTAAAGTGAAATCAAGGTAAAAAAAAAAAAAAGCTCCTAATTTGCTATTATGGGTGGAGTGGGGTCAGCCTGACCATTTATCATTTTTCATAAATTTAATTTTTTCTTTCTTTCTTTCTTTCTTTCTTTCTTTCTTTCTTTCTTTCTTTCTTTCTTTCTTTCTTTCTTTCTTTCTTTCTTTCTTTCTTTCTTTCTCTCTTTCTCTCTTTCTTTCTTTCTCTCTTTCTTTCTTTATTTCTCTCTTTCTTTCTCTCTTTCTCTCTTTCTTTCTTTCTGACTTTATGATGTTTTGCTTTTAAAAAGTAAAAGAAGGAAAGAATAGAGGGGGAAGAGACCCAGGTGGAGGGAGGAGTGGAAGATGGGGGGGGTGACACCATTGAGTTAAGTAAGCTAATTGGCATTAATTGATCGTGTTGTGTTTATGTGCATAATCATGATAATAATGACCCATTTGTAGGATATTTATGGTTCCCCCCTCTTTTTATGTTGACTTGATATAGTAAAGTTCCACTTTATTAAATGGGGCAATTAGCTGTGAGAAGAGGGGGAAGGATTGGAAGGTCCTTTTTTTTTTTTTTTTGAAGGGGGGGGGGGGGAGGTCACCTCGTCAACTCTAAAAACTTCAAAAATAATATCAATGTGAAAAAAGTTCATATATACTAATATAAGAAACTTGTCACACTACACCAAGTAAATGATAAAAGGGTTCCTTTGATTGAATAGACAGAGACAGAACACAGTGGAACCATAATCGCTGACTTTTATTTGAAGGTGCCGGCTCCAGAGCTGCCATCCCCATCCTGGTCTACCAACCAGTGGAGTTGTTGACTAGGAAAAAGCGCGACGCTAGGTGGAAAGGTTGGTCCTTTGTACTTGTTCCCAATCTGTGGTTCTCTGGGTAGAGAAGCCAGGATTGGGATGGTGGTTATGGATCCGTCACCTCTAAAAGCAAATCAACAATGGCAGCTTTTATATGTCTCTCCTCCCAGGTTCACCTTCACACAAGCCTCATTATCTCCTGACTACAAATGAATGACTGACCTACTTCACTACCAGCGAGCACGTGGAGGTGTCAGCACTCGTGTGGCCTGTGGTGCCAAGCAGGGCTGGGAACCCTAGACACCGCCGGTTATTTATAAGCACAGATTTTAATCACTTAATGCAGAGTTAGCACTTGATAATGTAAAACCGCTGTGAATACGATAAGGGGGGGCTCATGGCGGGTCACAGGAGGAAGCACCCAAACCTGAGATACCGTTACTTCCAGGAAGACGCAGTGGGCCCTATATGACGATTGGGCACAGCCATCAGACAGCGTCAGTAAAAATCACAAAGGGCAGGGGGGCAGCGCGTACGGCGATAGATGAGCGCTGGGCTAGGGCTGAATCATTAGCATGTTTGCTATTTAATAGGCCTCATTAATCTTTCATCCATTTTGGTTGGTCCATAAATGTTTAATGATGACATGATGTCCTAATGACAATCCCGACCTTAAAGGGCCACCGTCCACAAACCTCATCATTTTCTTCTGTTTTATGGGAAAGAGGCCTTGGAAGCTTTTTTACGGATAATGCTTGTAAATGTTCCCGGCTTATCAGAAGACAGGATAGTGGGAAGACTATATCTTCGTACACAGCTTCTTACCTGGGAATCCCTAAAAAGACAAGACGACCAGCGATTACATTGTTGCCTTCAACATGCTGAACAAGTCAAGATGAATCTCTGCTTTACCTATATGGGGCAAAACATCCATTTTACATTGATGGTGGCTCTCACCAGGCAGCATATATCTTCCCTGCACTTTTCCTCATCTCTATTTGGAGCAAAAGTATATACTTGACACTTACAGGTATAAAGGAGCTCCATGCTCCTTTCACCCCATGTGATAGAGGCTGAGCTGGTTCTTGCTGATTGATTGGCCACTTAGGCACCCAGCGCGGTCACATGGAGTTCTCATACCTGTATAAGCTCCAAGCCAAAGCTCCCTGCATACACTAAGCAGAGGTTCACTTTAAAACCCAAATGCAGTTGAAGAATAGGGATAAGCTCACGAGTGTTGGGATCCTATATGTGTTGGGATCCTAGGTGTTGGGATTCTAGAGTGTTGGGATCCTAGATGTGTTGGCATCCTAGGTGTTGGGATCCTAGAGTGTTGGGATCCTAGGTGTTGGGATCCTAGATGTGTTGGCATCCTAGGTGCTGGGATCCTAGGTGTAGGGATCCTAGGTGTTGGGATCCTAGAGTGTTGGGATCCTAGGTGTGTTGGCATCCTAGGTGCTGGGATCCTAGGTGTTGGGATCCTAGAGTGTTGGAATCCTAGTGTTGGGATCCTAGATGTGTTGGCATCCTAGGTGCTGGGATCCTAGGTGCTGGGATCCTAGGTGTTGGGATCCTAGGTGTTGGGATCCTAGAGTGTTGGGATCCTAGGTGTGTTGGCATCCTAGGTGTTGGGATCCTAGAGTGTTGGCATCCTAGGTGTGTTGGCATCCTAGGTGTTGGGATCCTAGGTGTTGGGATCCTAGAGTGTTGGAATCCTAGGTGTTGGGATCCTAGAGTGTTGGAATCCTAGGTGTTGGGATCCTAGATCCCAACTGACCTATCTCTCCAAGAAGCTGTCAAAGCACCCTGCCAATCATAAGTGGGCGAGTCGCATGTATACTTGCAGCTAGGGGGGTGGGGAATACCTTGGTCACTTATGATCGGCGGGGCACCACAACACCTTCCTGCTAGGATATCGCAGGAGGGTTTCGGTCTAGGATCAAAACTCGCCTGAACCCATCCCTATTTCAAAGAGAAGTATGGAAATACAAAAAACTAAAATGTTTACTCACCTAAGTGGATGCAACATCGATCCAATGCTGCATTTGTCCCCCACCAGCAATACAGTGAGACCTGAGTGATCAAACACCACTGATCACTCAGTTCTCCCCCTCTGCTCTGAGCAGAGAGCCATGACTGTCAATCACCAGCTCTCTGCTCTGCCCCTCCAGTGCTCACTGTAGTGCTGGGCTGGGGAAGGGCGGAAGGTGCTGGCTCAGTCTCTCATGGATCGCTGGTCCAGGTATCTGGATGGAGAACTAGCTGCACTCTTGTAACCTACAGGAGAAGTATAGCCAAAATAGTTTTGGCCCTACTTCTACTTTAAGAACACGCTGTAATACTTACTTTGTCTCCAGTGCTGTTCCCTAAATTAAGTATATTCAACCACCATTGGCTTCCAGGCTAAATTACCGAGTTCATCGCCCTGAGCTCATAGGAGCATACTCACCATGGTTGACTAAAGAAGTTGAGGTCACGTGCTCAGCGTTATATCCAGAGGTTGTCTTTGGGAAATAGACATATGAGTGCTGCCAGCATTGCTGCAGAGGTTGTAGTGGTGGGGGGGGGGGGGGTCAGCCTGTCAGTGCTCAGACCATACGCTGCACACTGCATCAAACTGGTCTGCATGGCTGTCGTCTCTGAAAGAAGCCTCTTCTAAAGATGATGCACAAGAAACAGTTAGCTGAAGACAAGCAGACTAAGGACATGGATTACTGGAACCATATCCTGTGGTCTGATGAGACTAAGATAAAAACTTATTTGGTTCAGATGGTACCAAGCAGGGGCGGACTGACCATTCGGGTACTCGGGCACTGCCCGAGGGCCCCATGCCACTAAGGGGCCCATCAGGGTTGCCAGCCTCAATAAAACCAGGGACAGTATGTAAAAATCTGTGTTTTTTTAAAAATCCAAAGATTATAGCTGCCCCGCCTCTCCATTACCTTTTCAGTGTGTGTATGTGTATTCTGTGTGTGTATACTGTGTGTGTGTATACTGTGTGTCTGTGTGTGTATACTGTGTGGCCCCATAATCTGTTGCCTGGGGGCCTCATAATCTCCTATTGCCTGGGGGCCCCATAATCTCCTATTGCCCGGGGGCCCCATAATCGTCTCCTATTGCCCGGGGGCCCCATGAGTTGTCAGTCCGTCCCTGGTACCAAGCGTGTGTTGCAACCAGGTGAGGAGGACAAAGACAAGTGTGTCTTGTCTACAGTCAAGCATGGTGGTGGGGGTGTCATGGTCTGGGGCTGCATGAGTGCTGCCTGTGTCTTGTCTAATAACGTCCTCCATCGGATAGTGTCCACTGTGTACTGCGCATGCGCAGTACACAGCAACACAGATTCCGAAAATTGCCGAGGATGAACGGCGCCTGCGCCGTGAGTCCAGGTTCTATCCCCACTATCCAAGTGGATATAGAGTAGGAATAAAAAAGAGCCGAGCGCAGCAAGGCCGAGCCCGAAACGTGGCGAGCGAAGCTCGCCCGCGAGGGGCCCTTTAATACTCACAACCCTATGTCCGCTTGGATGGTGGGGCTACCACCTCCACTCACGGCACAGGCGCCATTCAGCTTTGGAAATTTTCCGAAGCTTCGTCTGCTCCGTACTGCGCATGCGCAGTACGGGGAGGACACTATTTCATGGCTGGACACTATACAGCAGAACACCGGCACTGGGGGGCTACAGATCATTGAGGAAACCATGAATGCCAACATGTACTGTGACATACTGAAGCAGAGCATGATCCCCTCCCTTCAGAGACTGGACCGCAGGGCAGTATTCCAACATGATAACCACCCCAAACACACCTCCAAGAGCACCACTGCCTTGCTAAAGAAGCTGAGGGTTAAGGTGACGGACTGGCCAAGCATGTCTCCAGACCTAAACCCTATTGAGCATCTGTGGGGCATCCTCATATGGAAGGTGGAGGAGCGCAAGGTCTCCAACATCCACCAGCTCCGTGATGTCATCATGGAGGAGGGGAAGAGGACTCCAGTGGTGACTTGTGAAGCTCTGGTGACCTCCATGCCCAAGAGGGTTAAGGCAGTGCTGGAAAATAATGGTGGCCACACAAAATATTGACATTTTGGGGCCAATTTGGACATTTTCACTTAGGGGCGTACTCACTTTTGTTTCCAGCGGTTTACACATTAATGGTGGTGTGTTGAATTATTTTGAGGGGACGGCAAATTTACACTGTTATACAAGCTGTACACTCACTACTTTACATTGTAGACAAGTGTCATTTCTTCAGTGTTGTCACATGAAAAGATTGAATAAAATATTTACAAAATTGTGAGAGGTGTACTTACTTTTGTGAGATACTGTATATATACTGTATATACTTTAAAGAAACTCTATTGCCAAGAATATTTTCTTCTAAGTAAGAAAACTGTTGATAAATACCCATCTGGTGGACACTGGCTCAAGTTGTACCTTGCTTGACGGTCTACGACCTCCAGGAGAATCTTCACACTTTCTGGCTTGTTGGGTGCTTGATTGCCTCCTGCATTTTATAGTTCCTCCTTCCTATGCCTCTACTATGTCCAATCAAGATGTATGAGCCAACGGATAGGAGACACGGGCTGGAGAGACGCAGGCATCCCACTCTCCAGAAAGTGTTGTAAGTGAAGATTTTCCTGGAGGTCAAAGAACATCCACAAAGCTAAATATGAAAAGTCTGAATTCCTGTCCTTCATGCTGGTTTTGGGCTCATGGCTCACTAAGCTTGGGGCATAAGGCTTGGTGAAGACCCTTTTCTGTTCCACCATGACTGTGCCCTATGAATGAATGAATGAATGATTTGTATAGCGCACAACGCGAACTGAATGGCCTCAAGGCCAGCTCTATAAAGACATAGTGTGACCACCAGTTTGGTGTGGAGGGTCTCGAGTGGCCTGCACAGAGCCCTGTTCTCAACTCTACTGACCAGCTTTGGGATGAATTGGAACACCAATGGTGAGCCCGGTCTTCTCATCAAACATCAGTCCTGTCCTTGGAGGTTCATTATTAAAGAACTCCACCAATAATTGTAATAGGGTCATCCCACTCCAAACTGATACACTAAATGGCCCAAAGGATGTAGAAACCTCTCCAAATTATGGAGGTACAAAGACATTGTACACAATTGCACTCCTCGTGGTAACAGTTTGGTCAAGACCCCTTTCTATTCCAGCATGACTGTCCCCTGCGTACAAAGCCAGCTCTATAAATATATGGTTTGAACTCAAATCTCCTGCACAGAGCCCTGACCTCAACCCTCCTGAACACCTTTGGGATGAATTGTAACACCTATTGCGAGCCAGATCTTTTGTTTAGTTTTTTAGTTTTTTTGGGCCCAATGTGAGATCGGATTTGTAAGCCAGGTCTTCTCATCCAACATGAATACCTGGCCTCACAAATTGGCACAAATTCTGACAAAATCTTGTGGAAAGAGTCATCCCAGAAGAGTGGAGAATGGTCTGGCCACAAAAGGTGGGCACCTCCATATTAATGGACTTGGTTTTGGAATGGGATTTCCAACAAGCTCATATAGGCTTGATGGGTGTAGGAGCTCTAGTATCCTGAACATGAGCCATGACTTCAACTCTACTGAACACCTTTGAGATGAATTAAAACACCAATTGTGAGCCAGGTCTTCTCATCCAACCTCAGTACCTGACCCCACAAATGAGTACCAGTTCCCATATACGCTCCTCAAAAATCTTGTGGAAAGGTCTTCCCAGAAGAGTGGAGGATGGTGTAGCCACAAATGGAGCAACTTAATGGTCATGGGAGGGGGACTCTATATTAATGGCTATGGTTTTGGAATGGAATATCCAACAAGCTCATATAGATCTAAGGTTGAAGCTAAACTTTCCACCAAATGTTCCACCATATAATGCATATTGGAGACTTTTTGAGACTTATTAATACTAGAAACAGGTGTTTTTTTTTTTTAAATAAAATTGGATATAGAGATGACAAATTAAGAATGGGGTTATCTCAATCTCTCCCCGAAAGACGGCTACAGCGCAAGCTTACTTTGCCAGGAAGGTGTCCATGGACGTCCTCCCGTGATCGTGCCGTTCTGTGCACCCTCTGCGGCACGCTCTGTGATCGCTGAGTGCTTTGGACTCGGCTGATCCCAGATCAGGGTAAAGGGCCAATCACAGCGGTCCTTTACCACATGATCAGCTGTGTCCAATGACAGGGAGGGAGGAAGGGAGAAGAGAGCCGATAACTGGCTTGTGTTTAAGGGACAGCAACATTGATAAGCAGGGCACTGCTTATCAATGCAGTTCCAACAGTGCCCACCAGTGGTGCCAATCAGTGTCCACCAGTGCTGCCAATCAGTGCCCATCAGTGCTGCACTGCTGCCAATCAGTACCCATCAGTGCCTCTTCATCAGTGTCACCTACCAGTGCTGCCCATCAGTGCTGTCTACCAGTGCCCATCAGTGCCACCTATCAGTGCACATTAGTGACATCTATCAGTGCCACCTATCAGTGCCCATCAGTGCCACCTTTCAGTGCCCCCTATCAGTGGTCATCAGTGCCAACTTTCAGTGCCACCTATCAGTTCCCATCAGTGCCACCTTTCAGTGCCACCTATCAGTTCCCATCAGTGCCACCTTTCAGTGCCCAGCAGCACCACCGATCAGTACCCATCAGTGCCATCTATGAGTGTAGCCTCATTAGTGCTGCCTCACCAGTGCCCATCAGTGTCACCTATCAGTGCCCATCAGTAAAGGAGGAAAATTACTTAACCTTTAATACATTTTCCGATTTTTTAGTTCATTTACCAAAAAATAAAACCCCCCCTTGGTGAATAAATACCACCAAAGAAAACTCTATTTGTGTGTAAAAAAATGCAAAAAATTGGCCTGGGTGGGAAGGGGGTAAAAGTGGCAGGCAAGTGGTTAATAACCATTTAGACTTAGAAAATGTGGTTCTTCTTTAGCGTGACATCGTAGTTGAAGGAAGCCGGTTGGCTGTGACTATGCAAAGAGTTTCGCTGTTATAAAATGATTTTGCAAATTGTACAACCCCTGTGTCTTTCCTGGCTCGGGGGTAAAAGGCAAATGTAATATTGTAAGCAGGGGCAATAAAATAATAAGATTTGTTTGTTATTTACAACCTCGTTGTTTAGTTTTCCGTGTTTAGGCTTCTGAATGACCCTCCGAGCCCAATGGAAAATTCAAACTTTGCCGTAACATTCTGGTCATTTGCAGAGCTGCTTCTCGCCCCCGTGCCACGCAGGGTCGTGCCAGTCCCCACCCGGCCTCTGCCCTTCTAGAAATATCCAAATCCACCACTGAAGGATCCGTTTATCCAGAATTTACATTTCAGACTTTTAATAAAGCGGACCTGTCAATGAAACGAGTGACCAGATAACAACTAGTGCCAAACCAAACCTACCTTGTGGTCCGTTCTCAATGACTTCCCGAAAGGGAACCGCAGTTCCCCTCTGTGATCATTACACTTCTCAGGGTTATGCCCCCTTCATAGGGTGACCAGGTGTGCCCGGGGGCCCTTCACCCCACCCTCCAACTATCCAAAGCCAGAGCCTCAGGGGCCAAGAGACACACTTGTTGTGTTGAAGGACACTAACAGAGGAAACTTTGCTCAGCTAACTGGGGTTCTTCCAGGCATGTACTGGCCATCGGGAATACCGGGAGTTTCCCGGTGGG
Source organism: Lithobates pipiens (assembly GCF_037356315.1). Lineage (NCBI taxonomy): Eukaryota > Metazoa > Chordata > Amphibia > Anura > Ranidae > Lithobates > Lithobates pipiens. Next base: position 9,410,936 of record NW_027507789.1, on the reverse strand, counting down.
CCAATGGTTCAGGGGCCACTCTGATGTAAGGGGGTTGGTGATGGGACACTCTGATGTAAGGGGGTTGGTGATGGGACACTCTGATGTAAGGGGGCTGGTGATGGGACTCTCTGATGTAAGCGGGCTGGTGATGGGACACTCTGATGTAAGGGGGTTGGTGATGGGACACTCTGATGTAAGGGGGCTGGTGATGGGACACTCTGATGTAAGGGGGCTGGTGATGGGACACTCTGATGTAAGGGGGCTGGTTATGGGACACTCTGATGTAAGGGGGCTGCTCATGGGCCACTCTGATGTAAGGGGGTGCTGATGGGACACTCTGATGTAAGGGGGTGCTGATGGGACACTCTGATGTAAGGGGGCTGGTAATGGGACACTCTGATGTAAGGGGGTTGGTGATGGGACACTCTGATGAAAGGGGTGCTGATGGGACAGTCAAAATGTAAGTGGGCCGGTCTGGATGAAGCCCAGGGCCAAATTTCTGTCCCAGTCCAGCCCTGGGTTCTTCTGAGATGGTCAATCAACCTCATATGTTCATTTCAGGGTTCAGTAGATACCGGAGATGCCCTCTGACTGTTTCCTCAACCTCAGTTATTTTTAGTAGCATAATGCCGCGTACACACGACCGGACTTTCTGGAAGACTAGGTCCGACGGACATTTTCGGCGGAGTTCCGACGGACTTTCCGAACGAACGGACTTGGCCACACACCAAACGAGACTAAGTCCATTCGAAAGTTCGTTCGCTTTGAACGTGATGACGTAAGACGGGACTAAACAAGAAAGTTCAATAGCCAATAGCTTCCATTTGCCTCGTATTTGGCCCGCGATTCCCGCGATTGCGGTGTGGAGAGGTGAAACGGGAGATGCCAATGTAAACCAGGCATTTCCCCCTTCTGCCTTGCGACATGACAGGCATCTACTGCTCCCTGTGATGTCAGTGGAAGCCCACCGCCATTTCAGTTAGAACACCTCCCTAGGACACACTTAACCCCTTCATCGCCCCCCCGCTAGCGTTTAACCCCCCTTCCCTGCTATTGTCAATTACACACTAATCAGTGCATTTTTATAGCACTGATCGCTGTATAAATGATGATGGTGCCAAAATGATGTCAAAAGTGTCCGAGGTGTCCGCCGCAATGTCGCAGTCACAATAAAAATCGCAGGTCACCACCATTACTAATAAAAAAAAAAATAATAATAAAAATGCTATGCTATCCCCTATTTTGTGGACGCTATAACTTTTGCGCAAACCAATCAATATACGCTTATTGCGAATTTTTTTTTAACCAAAAATATGTAGAAGAATACATATTGAACTAAATTGAGAAAAAAAAAAAAATGTTATTTCTATTCTTTGTGGGGATGTCTATTATAGCTAAAAATGTAAAAAATATTGCGTTTTTTTTTCAAAATTGCCGCTCTATTTTTGTTTATAGCACAAAAAATAAAAACCACAGAGATCAAATACCACCAAAAGGAAGCTCTATTTGTGGGGAAAAAAGGGACGTCGATTTTGTTTGGGAGCCACGTCGCACGACCGCGCAATTGTCAGTTAAAGCGACGCAGTGCCAAATCTCAAAAAGTGCTCTGGTCAGGAAGGGGGTGAATCCTTCCGGGGCAAAAGTGGTTAATATTGTTGGGGGCTGCACCTCACGGGGACCGCACCTCATGGGGGACACACCTCATGGGGGCCGTACCTCATGGTGGCCGCACCTCATGGGGGCCGTACCTTATGGGGGCCACACCTCATGGGGGCCGTACCTCATGGGGGCCGCACCTCATGGGGGCCGTACCTCATGGTGGCCGCACCTCAAGGGGGCCGTACCTCATGGGGGCCACACCTCATGGGGGCCGTACCTCATGGGGGCCACACCTCATGGGGGCCGCACCTCATGGGGCCGTACCTCATGGTGGCCGCACCTCAAGGGGGCCTACCTCATGGGGGCCGCACCCCCTGGGGGCCGTACCTCATGGTGGCCGCACCTCATGGGGGCCGTACCTTATGGGGGCCACACCTCATGGGGGCCGCACCTCCCGGGGGCCATGGAACCCTGGTTGAAAAAAAGTCTGGCATGGTGCAGCGCAATAAATTTTTGTTGCCCACAGAGGGGCACCTTTAAAACTAAGAAAACGTTTGGCACATCTTGCAGGCTGCGTCACCCCCAGGGGGGGTCCTTCCCGATTTCAGGCTGCATTTACAGACTCACATAGATAATAGGGAGCCATGCTGTCAGGTGTTCCATTCACATTTGTTCCTAAGTAACTAACTTCTGGAAATTGAAGTTGAAGTTGTAATCTTCTATTCCTGACTCAGAGAATGCACCCGTGGGTGTACCCTATAAAAGCTCCTCCGCCACAACTTCTCCACTGAACATCACTTTGTCACATAACAGCCGGAACAATATAGTGCCAAGACCCGCGCCTTTTATCTGTAAGAAGCGTTACCCCCCCACAGAGGGTCACTGAGTCATGTCCCGGGTTCTTTACCCTTTGTGTAGTGGCAGCAGCCAGGCAAACAGCAACATCCACTCCTCTGTCTCAGTAAAGAGTCTTCTCCAAGCAGGAATGCGAGGAGTCGGACGCTCTTCCCTTTGCAGCTACTTCTCAGAACAGTTCCCTGAGCAGTGGGACATGAAGTGGACAGCACTGGGATGCCCTTAACCACTTGCCTGCCGGGGGGCACTTTCACCCCCTTCCTGCCCCGGACAATTTTCAGCTTTCAGCGCTGTCGCACTTAGAATGACAATTGCGCGGTCATGAAACGTCATCATTTTTTTTTTTTTTTTTTACACAAATAGAGCATTTTCTTGGTGGTATTTAATCACCACTTCTTCACTGATGGGCACTGATGGGTACTGATGAGGCGGCACTGATGGTCACTGATAGGCTCCACTGATGGGCACTGATGGGTGGGCACTGATGGGTACTGATGAGGCGGCACTGATGGTCACTGATAGGCTACACTGATTGGTACTGATGAGGTGGCACTGATGGGCACAGATGAGGCGGCAATGATGGTCACTGATAGGCTGCACTGATGGGCACTGATGAGGTGACACTGATGGGCACAGATGAGGCGGCAATGATGGTCCCTGATAGGCTGCACTGATGGGCACTGATGTGGTGGCACTGATGGTCACTGATAGGCTACACTGATGGGCACTGATGAGGTGGCACTGATGGGCACAGATGAGGCGGCAATGATGGTCCCTGATAGGCTGCACTGATGGGCACTGATGAGGTGGCACTGAGGTTAGTGATTGGCCACGCTGTGCAATGCAGTAGAGCCTGCTTGGTGCTGCTCTTTCATCTCCCTGCTGCATTACAGGCAGCTAATATAAAGATAGCTTCAGGTACTTATACTGGCTGCACTTAAAGGTAATATAAACAGTATAACATACTGTATAACTATCAGAAATGTCCTGGTGTATGTATATATTTTTTTAATCATTTTCAGAGGTAGACGGACGCTTTAAGATCATCGCTGTTGTGGAGTCTCAGCACGCTGCAGAGAAAGATTTTTTTTTTTTTTGTTAATTGTGCATACTGTGAATTGGCAGCCTACATATCTGCCAATCCGTCCTCCCCCTCACCTCTTCTTATGCTGCAGATTCTGTTACCGTTCAGGTGCGTGCGCACTGCCAACACAGAACCGTACCATGCGCGCGTTAAGGAAAAATCCCTTTTTATGTCTCTCTAATATGGGAAAAAAGCGATTAACTAATAACTATTGTTTAAAAAAAAAACACACTTTCCTCTGGGTGAGGTAGGTACATTGCAGGGAGAGTTAACAAAACTTTAAAGCAGATTATTATCTTTTGATATCCTGAAGAAATAGCTGTTTCCCCCCCCCCCCCATGTCCTGTGCAAAGTGATTCTGAATGGGAGGGTCTGGTTCATTATAATCACCTGGTGCCCTCTCAGTAATAACCCCCAGCTTTCGTGTCAATGGACGCAATAAGAACCCCCCAGCATTGGTATAAGTGAGTACAATAATAACCCCCAGCACTGGCGCCAATGGACATAATGATAATCCCAAGCATTAGTGTAAGTGAGTGCAAAACATAACCCTTAGCATTGGAGATATTGGATGCAATATTCACCCCCAGCAATGGTGTCCATGAACACAATAATAACCCTCTATCACTGGTGTCAGTGAGTGCAATAAACCCCCCCCCCCCCCCCCCCAGCATTGTTGTAAGTGAGTGCAGTATTAGCCCTCAGCATTTGTGTCAGTGGATGCAATAATTTCTCCCAGCATTAGTATCAGTGTACGTAATAATAACCCCCGGCTTTTGTGTCAATGGATGCAATAAGAACCCCAGCATTGGTACCAGTGGATACAGAAATAACCCCCCAACAATGGTATATGTGAGTGCAATAATAACCCCCAGCACTGGTGCCAATGGACATAATAATAATCTCAAGCATTTGTCTCAGTAAACACAATAATAACCCCCAGCAGTAGTGTCAGTGGACTCAATAATAACCCCCTGCATTGGTGTCAGTGGACTCAATAATAACCCCTAGCATTGGTGTCAGTGAACACAATAATAACCCCCAGCATTTGTGTCAGTGAACACAATAATAACCCCCAGCATTAATATCAGTGGATGCAATAATAACCCCCAGCATTGGTGTCAGTGAATGCAATAATAATAACCCCCAGCTTTGGTGTCAGTGGACACAATATTAACCCTCAACATTGGTATAAGTGAGTGAAATAATAACCCCCAGCACTGGTACCAATGGACATAATAATAATCCAAAGTATTGGTGTCAGTGAGTGCAATGATAACACCTAGCAGTGGTGTCAGTGGACTCAATAATAACCCCCAGCACTGGTGTAAGTGAGTGCAATAATTCCCCCCCCCCCCAGCAATGTGTCAGTGAACGCAATAATAACCCCCAGCATTGTAGTCAGTGAGTGCAATAATAACCCCCAGCATTGTAGTCAGTGAGTGCAATAATAACCCCCAGCATTGTAGTCAGTGAGTGCAATAATAACCCCCAGCATTGTAGTCAGTGAATGCAATAATAACCCCCAACATTGTATTCAGTGAGTGCAATAATAACCCCCAGCATTGTAGTCAGTGAGTGCAATAATAACCCCCAGCATTGTCGTCAGTGAGTGCAATAATAACCCCCAGCATTGTAGTCAGTGAGTGCAATAATAACCCCCAGCATTGTAGTTAGTGAGTGCAATAATAACCCCCAGCATTGTAGTCAGTGAGTGCAATAATAACCCCCAGCATTGTAGTTAGTAAGTGTACTAATAACCCCCAGCATTGTAGTCAGTGAGTGCAATAATAACCCCCAGCATTGTAGCTAGTGAGTGCAATAATAACCCCCAGCATTGTAGCTAGTGAGTTCAATAATAACCCCCAGCATTGTAGTCAGTGAGTGCAATAATAATCCCCAGCATTGTAGTTAATAAGTGCACTAATAACCCCCAGCATTGTAGCTAGTGAGTGCAATAATAACCCCCAGCATTGTAGTCAGTGAGTGCGATAATAACCCCCAGCATTGTAGTCAGTGAGTGCAATAATAACTCCCAGCTTTGTAGTCAGTGAGTGCAATAATAACCCCCAGCATTGTAGTCAGTGAGTGCAATAATAACCCCCAGCATTGTAGTCAGTGAGTGCGATAATAACCCCCAGCATTGTAGTCAGTGAGTGCAATAATAACCCCCAGCATTGTAGTCAGTGAGTGCAATAATAACCCCAAGCATTGTAGTCAGTGAGTGCAATAATAACCCCCAGCATTGTAGCCAGTGAGTGCAATAATAACCCCCAGCATTGTAGTCAGTGAGTGCAATAATAACCCCCAGCATTGTAGTCAGTGAGTGCAATAATAACCCCAAGCATTGTAGTCAGTGAGTGCAATAATAACCCCCAGCATTGTAGTCAGTGAATGCAATAATAACCCCCCCCCCCTCCCCCAGTATTGCTGTAAGTGCAATAAAATAATACATGGCTGTCTTAGATGCTAAACACCGTTCAGCCGTATCCTTTTTTTTTTTATGACGGCGAAATTCCCCTTTTAGAACTTTAAGCAGAAGCGAGGCTTCCCCCCCATCCCAAAGCGCCAGAGATCTGTGGAATGCGCGGCGATCAAACGCCGAGGCTAATAAAGGAAGGGAAAGTTGGAGCGACATGAAGCTTAGAGATCGTTGAAGGTTTCCAAGAACTTTCGGGATTAAGAACAAGCAAAAAAAAAAACGCGTTGGAGAGAATTCAACGGCGACGGTCTAAAATAAGCCGTTTTTACGATCGGCGAGCCGTTTTCTTTATTTTATTATTTTTTTATTTATTTTTTTTTACATTTTATTTCTAAGAAATACTCACTTTAGAAAGCCGGGGAGGAACACGAGTCTGTTCTGTGTAGCCCATAAAGAATTTAGAGGTTGACAAAAAAAAGTAACACAAACTACTTGTATCTCCTTTCTCTGCAACTGTAACTGACCTGTCTTAACCCGGCTATTTAATACCGCGCCGGAGGTTTTATCTTGCCCATACAATAGGCGATCGCTGGGGTTTCGTTTTCTTTATGCTCCTCTCTCTATTCAGAGCCGCCACCGGTTGACAGAATGGAAAAATAAATTGATTTTTCCTAATGATGAAGCGCGGACTAGATCAGGTTTTTTTTTTTTTCGCGGCTCTCGCCATAGCCTCTCTGTCAGGGAGTATTTACAACTGCGATGGGGGAAAACGGCTTCTCCAGGATTAGAAAATCCACTTCATTCTCGTCTCCTGGAGGACGGTCATTTCCTATGCAAATTAATTTAATGTATAATTCAGGATACTTTCCATCCTCTCGATAATCTAAAATTACCCAGAAACTGGAAACAGAAAAAAAAAAAAAGAAACGGGGACTTTAAAATACATTAAATGGCGCACCGAAAATTGTTTATTTAGTGACCTACATTGCCGCGTCTTAAAGAATCAGGCTTAAAGCGGGACTCCGGTCGGAACGTTTTCTCTTTGCGTTGGACGGTCGTGGAGAAGGGTTGGAACATTTGCCAGGTCTTTATTGCTGTCTGTGTCCAAGTTGGGAGAATTCCACCAACCCCCCTGCCCCCCCCCCCCCCCCCCCCGTCTTCCAAGGTACGCTATATTGTCAAAAGTATTGGGACACCTGCCTTTACACGCACATGAACATTAATGGCATCCCCAGTTTTAGTCCGTAGGGTTCAATATTAAGTTGGCCCCGCCCTGTGCAGCTATAACGGCCTCGACTCTTCTGGGAAGGCCGTCCGCAAGGTTTAGGAGGGTGTCTATGGGAATGTTTGACCATTCTTCCAGAAGAGCATTTGTGAGGTCCTGTTGGACCAGAAGGCCTGGCTCGCAGTCTCCGTTCTCGAGTTCCTCCACCTTTAATGATGTCTCAGGCCGCGTACACACGGGCGGATTGTCTGTCCAACTTAGTCCGCTGAACCGTGTTTCAGCGGACAATCCGCTCGTGTGTGGGCTTCAGCGGACTTTTTCAGCGGACAGTCTGGCGGACTAAGTCTTACGGAATTTCCGAAATTTTGTCCGTTCAAACTTGGTTTCAGCGGACAGTCCGCTCGTGAGTAGGCAAGTTGGACGAACTAAGTATGGCGCATGCTCAGAAAGGATTTACACGGCCGAAGGTTGCATTGCAGTGTATAGGACGTCGTTTTTCTAGTCCCGTCGTACGTGCTGTACACGTCATCGCGCACGCTTTCAGCGGACTGTCTGCTCATCGTGTGTGGTCAAGTCCGTTCATGCAAATTTTGAACGGACTGTCTGTCGGATTGTCTGACGAACTTAGTTGGGCAGACAATCCGCCCGTGTGTACGCGGCCTTAGTCTTAGAAGTCCGTAGGGTTCAATATTGAGTTGGCCCACCCTTTGCAGTTATAACGGCTTCACCTCTTCTGGGAAGGCCGTCCACAAGGTTTAGGAGGGTGTCTATGGGAATGTTTGACCGTTCTTCCAGAAGAGCATTTGTGAGGTCCTGTTGGACCAGAAGACCTGGCTCACGGTCTCCGTTCTCGGGTTCCTCCACCTTTAATGACGTCTCAGTCTTAGTAGTCCATAGGGTTCAATATTGAGTTGGCCCGCTCTGTGCAGCTATAACAGCTTCAATTCTTCTGGGAAGGCCGTCCGCAAGGTTTAGGAGGGTGTCTATGGGAATGTTTGACCGTTCTTCCAGAAGCGCATTTGTGAGGTCCTGTTGGACCAGAAGACCTGGCTCGCACTGTCCGTTCTCAAGTTCCTCCACCCTCAATGACATCCCAGTCTTAGTCCGTAGGGTTCAATATTGAGTTGGCTCCGCCCTTTGCAGCTATAACAGCTTCAACTCTTCTGGGAAGGCTGTCCGCAAGGTTTAGGAGGGTGTCTATGGGAATGTTTGACCATTCTTCCAGAAGAGCATTTGTGAGGTCCTGTTGGACCAGAAGGCCTGGCTTGCGGTCTCTGTTCTCGAGTTCCTCCACCTTTAATGACGCCTCAGTCTTAGTAGTCCGTAGGGTTCAATATTGAGTTGGCCCTTTGCAGCTATAACGGCTTCAACTCTTCTGGGAAGGCCGTCCACAAGGTTTAGGAAGTGTGTCTATGGGAATGTTTGACCATTCTTCCAGAAGAGCATTTGTGAGGTCAGGCACTGATGTTGGACAAGAAGGCCTGGCTCGCGGTCTCCGCTCTAATTCATCCCAAAGGTGTTCTTTCGGGTTGAGGTCAAGACTTCATCCATGGCTTCATGGACTTGCTTTGTGCACTGGTGGGCAGTCATGTTGGAACAGGAAGGGGCCATCCCCAAACTGTTCCCACAAAGTTGGGAGCATGAAATTGTCCAAAATGTCTTGGTGTGCTGACGTCTCAAGAGTTCCCTTCAGTGGAACTAAGGGGCCAAGCCCAACCCCTGAAAAACAACCCCCACACCATAATCCCCCCTCCACCAAATGATTTGGACCAGTGCACAAAGCAAGGTCCATAAAGACATGGATGAGTGAGTTTGGGTGGACCTCAACTGGTCCACTCAAAATCATTTGGTGGAGGGGTTATTATGGTCCGCTAATTGCAAAACTACAAGTCCCATCATGCCTCTGCCTCTGGGTGTCATGCTTGTGACTGTCAGAGTCTTGCTATGCCTCATGGGACTTGTAGTTCTGCAGCAGCTGGAGGTCCGCTAATTGCATATCCCTGTCCTAGAGAATAAGTTGGCGGGTTTTGCAATTTTATTTTTTATTTTTATGTATTTGCGCAGTGGTTTTTTCAAACTCACTCACATAACACAATACATAACCCAGTTTTCTTTTTGTAAAATATATAAGACAATGTTACGCCGAGTAAAGAGATACCAAACATGTCACGCCTTAAAATCGCGCTGCCCCCCGCGTAGCGGCGACAAGCGGCGTGAATTTTACTATCCATAGGCGAGGCTTTAAAAAAACCTTTTACAGTTTATCCCTTCAGATGTACAGAGGGGGTGCTAGGAATACTGCCCATGATCTGATGTTTGTGGTGATACCGTGGTAATGCGTGGAACGATCGCTGTTCACCCCTGCGGGGCGAGCGCGAGGGATGGGGGTACTTACTTTTTTTTTTTTTAAAGGATATGTAAAACTTCGTTTTTTTTTTTTTTTTTGGTTATTTTCTCATACTTACCTCCTCTTTGCAGTTGGTTTTGCACAGAGTGGCCCTGATTCTGCTCTTCTGGGGTCCCTCAGTGGCGCTCCTGGCTCCTCCTCTCCCTCGGGGCAGACAGAGGACTCAGCCCCGCCCCCCCCCAAGCGCCCACATCATTGAATTTGATTGACAGCAGCAGGAGCCAATGGCTGCGCTGCTATCAATCTATCCGATCGGGATCCGAGACAGCGGCTGGAGCTCAGGTAAGTAAAAGGGGGGCTCAGGGGGGGGGGGGGGGCTGCTGCGTCACAGACAGGTTTTTCACCTTCGTGCATAGAATGTATTAAGGTGAAAAGCCTCGAAGGTTTACAACCTCTTTAATTATTCATTTATTTATTTTTCGCACTGTTGCTTTAAACATTTTTTTCATTGATGCCTTTTATTCAGTGGCGGACCGTTCATCATGGGCGCAGCGCCCCCCTAATCCCTGCGTCTGGCCCCCCTAATCTCCATGCGGGACGCCAGACACATGGATTCCAATGGGCTTTTTTTTTATTTTTATAAAAAATAAATAATAAATAAATAAATAAATAGAAATAAATGTCTCATCTTTGGGTTGCGGGCGCTGTGATTGGCCGATGTCTCCTGCCCAGTTAAATGCCCAAAGTGCCGTCATACAATAACCTGCGCAGCACCGTGGAGTCGCCAACTCAGCGCTCAGCCTCAATCATGCGATCCTCGGAGGACGCTTCCTTCTGATATATTCTCCTCTGGGAATTTTATTCATTTTTAAAAGTAGCAAACGATAAATATTCCCAGCGAGGGACGGTGGAAGAAGACCGTCAGGAACACGCCGCGATGAGTTGTGACGGCGGGGACACCGAAGACGGCGGGGACACGCGCGTCCTGCCGCAGGCTCAGATTAGACATGTGCAGAAGGGGAAAAAAATTGTTTTAGTTTCGATTCGGTATTTAAATAAATTTGTTTCGTTAAATTCTTTTAATTTTGTTTTCGGGAATTCGTTTTGTTCTTTCGAATTTTAATAAATTCGAATTCGAGTTCCATTCTAATTGCATTTGAGTTCTAATCTAATTCCATTCGAAATCGAATTCATTCTATTCCAAACTTGAATTTTGGGAGATGGTTATAGTCTTTCTATTCCATTCTATTCTATTTTTTTATTTTCTGTTCTATTCTTTTATTTTTTGTTCTATTCTTTTCTCATTCTATTTGAGTTTGAATTTATTCTATTCGAAATTTCGTATTTCGGAAAACAGTTATATTGGTATAGTCTTTCTATTGTATATTCTTTCTATTGTATTCTATTCTTGTCTATTGTTTATTGTGTTCTATTCTTTTCTCTTATTTTATTATCTATTGTATTCTTTTCTATTCTATTGTATTCTTTTTCTATTCTAGTCTTTTCTATGTTATTCAAATTAGAATTTATTCTATTTGAAATTTGAATTTCAGAAAATGGTTATGCTCTATTTTTTATTCTATTCCATTCTATTCCTTTATTTTCTATTCTATTTCATTCTGTTCTTTTATTTTCTATTTTATGTTGTTCTGTTTTACACTGTTCTTTTCTTTTCTATTCAATTTTTTCCATTCTTTTATTTTCTATTCTGTTATGCTTTAGTCTATTATATTCTATCCTTTTTATTTTCTGCTATATTCGACTATATTCTTTTCTTTTCTATTTATTTATTCTCTATTCAATTTTGTATATTATTTTATTGTGTATTCTGGTCCGTTTTACTGCATTATATTCTATTCTTTTCTGTTCTGTTCTATTCTATTATATTCTTTTCTATTCTATTCCTTTATACTCTATTCTATTTTTTATATTCTGTTCTGTTTTACTCTATTATATTCTATCCTTTTTTATTTTCTGCTATATTATACTATATTCTTTTCTTTTCTATTTATTTATTCTCTTTTCAATTTTGTATATTATTTTATTGTGTATTCTGGTCCATTTTACTGCATTATATTCTATTCTTTTCTGTTCTGTTCTATTCTATTATATTCTTTTCTATTCTATTCCTTTATTCTCTATTCAATTTTTTTATATTCTGTTCTGTTTTACTCTATTATATTCTATACTTTTTATTTTCTGCTATATTCTACTATATTCTTTTCTTTTCTGTTTATTTATTCTCTATTCAATTTTGTATATTATTTTATTGTGTATTCTGGTCCATTTTACTGTATTATATTCTATTCTTTTCTATTCTATTCTCTTTTCGATTGTATTATTTTTCTATTTTATTCTTTTCTATTCTATTCCAATTAGAATTTATTCTATTTGAAATTCAAATTTCAGAAGATGGTTATGTTCTTTCTATTTTTTATTCTATTCCATTCTATTCCTTTATTTTCTATTCTATTTTATTATGTTCTTTTATTTTCTATTTTATGTTCTGTTTTACGCTGTTCTTTTCTATTCTATTTATTTCTATTCTTTTATCTTCTATTCTGTTACGCTTTAGTCTATTATATTCTATCCTTTTTATTTTCTGCTATATTATTTTCTTTTCTATTTATTTTGTATATTATTTTATTGTGTATTCTGGTCTGTTTTACTGTATTATATTCCATTCTTTTCTGTTCTATTCTATTATATTTTTTTCTATTCTATTCCTTTATTCTCTATTCTATTTTTTAGATTCTGTTCTGTTTTACTCTATTATATTCTATCCTTTTTATTTTCTGCTATATTCTACTATATTATTTTCTATTTATTTATTCTCTATTCAATTTTGTATATTATTTTATTGTGTATTCTGGTCTGTTTTATTGTATTATATTCTATTCTATTCTTTTCTTTTCTATTCTATTATTTTCTATTCTATTGCTTTATTCTCAATTCTATTTTTTATATTCTGTTCTGTTTTACTCTATTATATTCTATCCTTTTTATTTTCTGCTATATTCTACTATATTCTTTTCTTTTCTATTTATTTATTCTCTATTCAATTTTGTATATTATTTTATTGTGTATTCTGGTCTGTTTTACTGTATTATATTCTATTCTTTTCTGTTCAATTCTTTTCTATTCTTTTCTATTCTATTCCTTTATTCTCTATTCTATTGGAGATTGGACCCTGGGGAAGCCTCGCCCACCACCCAGGAGAACAGAAGAAGAGGAAAATGGACTGCTGTGCATGCTGGGATGGACAGAGCCTGCTGGGAGGAGCTAGGACTTGTGGGGGATGTAGTCCCCAGGGATAGTGAGTCTATGCTGAAGGTTTGCTTTTGAACTACAGATCCCAGCATTACCAGAGCTCTGCCTAGAAGAAAAAGGAAGGACGGTTCCTGGCCTCAGATTGGTGATTGGGATGACACATGATGAAGGAAGTCACCACTAGTGTCTGACACCACGATGATGAGCGAGGGAGCGCCGGTGAGGAAAGTCCAAGTGGGTTGGGGGAGGGGGCGGCCTTTAAGAAAGACAATGTAACTTTCTTCTATATCATGTTGCTGTAATGCGATGCTGCTGGTCTGTTTTTCTCCTTACATGCAGGCAGAGGCGGCTGGTGCTCTATTTTTTTTTGGTGGGGGGGGCACGAACAAACAACCCCCCGTTCGGTCGATTGGCCAAACGCCCCAAACCCCAAAACTACCCCCCCCCCCTCGCTCGCCTGTCTGTCATTTAGCCCAGAGGTGGAGGGTATCTTCGGTGGCTTCTCCCTGCTTCTCCTCCTCGGCGCCTCCCCCACCCCCCTGCACCCGGCCAATACGGTCGCTTCTCCTCTCGGACAATCGAGTCTTAAGACCCGCTTCCTGATTGGCCCGGGAGGAGAATCAGGAAGACATTAGTGAATAATAATTTGCTATTGTTACACAACTGAGTGGGCTCAGCGCACAGTTCTCTGCCCTCCAAGACCACCCTTTTTTGATGCCAATTAGAACCTCTGGCACTAATCATGTGCTTCAAAAGAAAAAAAAAACCCATTGAAATCCATGCGTCCGGTGCCCTGCGTGCATGGGTGAGGGGGGCTGCACCCAGTGGCGGTGCTTCCATAAAGGGGCGCAGGAGCTCCGCCCCTTCTCTCCTGGCACCGCTCTCTATCACCATAGATAGATAGATTCATGCAATGCCTGAATCTATGGTCGCCACTGACACCCCCTATTGAGGAGTCCGGCCCCTTTTCGGGCGCCGTGCACCTGAATTACAACGGTGGGGGTGTTTTTTGGAAGCACCTGATTAGAGCCGCAATGCTGTGCGTTCGCTGTTCACTCAGCTGTGTGTTAGCAAAAGTGAAGGAATTCACTTTGCTAAGACTGAACCGCCTCTCAGCCAATCAGGTGCTCGGGTCTGTTACCTGTCACCTGATTGGCTGAAACGTCAGGCGCTGTGATTGGACGCTTGATAGAGAGGACAGAAGAAGACATTGAGGAGCGCGCAGGACACCGCTGCTGAACCGCTGCGAGACGGGTAAGTGCCGGGCGATGCACACTGGCAGCATATGATGGGACACAGTAGCGGCAATTGATGGGCACACTGGCAGCATTTGATGGGTACAGCAGCTGCGTTTGATGGCAAAGTGGCATCCGCTTGATGGGCACAGTGGCTGCGTTTGATGGGCACAGTGGCTGCGTTTGATGGGCACAGTGGCAGCGTTTGATGGGCACAGTGGTGGCGTTTGATGGGCACAGTGGTGGCGTTTGATGGGCACAGTGGCTACGTTTGATGGGCACAGTGGCTGCGTTTGATGGGCTCAGTGGCTGCGTTTGATGGGCTCAGTGGCTGCATTTGATGGGCACAGTGGCAGCGTTTGATGGGCACAGTGGCAGCGTTTGATGGGCACAGTGGCTACGTTTGATGGACACAGTAGCTGCATTTGATGGCACAGTAGCTGCATTTGATGGCACAGTAGCTGCATTTGGTGGCACAGTGGCAGCAAACGATGGGCGCAGTGGCTGCGTTTCATGGGCGCAGTGGCTGCGTTTGATGGGCACAGTGGCAGCGTTTGATGGGCACAGTGGCAGCGTTTGATGGGCACAGTGGCTACGTTTGATGGACACAGTAGCTGCATTTGATGGCACAGTAGCTGCATTTGATGGCACAGTAGCTGCATTTGGTGGCACAGTGGCAGCAAACGATGGGCGCAGTGGCTGCGTTTCATGGGCGCAGTGGCTGCGTTTGATGGGTACAGTGGCAGCATTTGATGGGCACAGTGGCAGCATTTGATGGCACATTGGCAGCATTTGATGGCACATTGGCAGCATTTGATGGCACAGTGGCTACGTTTGATGGACACAGTAGCTGCATTTGATGGCACAGTGGCTACGTTTGATGGACACAGTAGCTGCATTTGATGGCACAGTGGCAGCAAACGATGGGTGCAGTGGCTGCGTTTGATGGGCGCAGTGGCTGCGTTTGATGGGCACAGTGGCAGAATTTGATGGGCACAGTGACAGCGTTTGATGGCACAGTGGCTGCAATTGATGGTTTCTTTTTTTTTCAGTTTGTTTGCGCCCCCCCCCCCCAAAAAAAAAATATATTGAGCACCAGCCACCACTGGCTGTACCCCTAATGGAGCCGCCACCACTACATGCAGGTGTCCATGATTGCACTCTACTTTCTTCACAATGTACCAACTGCACATTGGCAATCGACATTCAGCTGTACAAGGAGGAAAGCCCTTACCACCCAATCCTCTCCTTCTCGCACTCTCTGCCCTTTTTCCATTGCCCATCAGCTGTACATGCCACCAAAGTATCAGCCATGCGGCTCCTCACATCTCAGCCTCTTCAGTTTCCTAAAACACCTCGAGCCAATAGCGCTCACAATGGTATTTATTTGCCTTTTTTCATGTGAACTGCGATGAACTGTTAATGGGCTGGAACTGCCATGACACCTGCGAAGTGTTTACACAGCTGTAATTAGTGAACTGCAGCTTGACTCTATCATTCGAGGGGAACCGACGAGTCCCGGCCAAAACCAGCTGGGAGGTTCTGCAGAACAATTTTCTGAGGCTGAAATTAGGTGAACAATTAAAGAATTGTCTGGATCAACAAGATTGTAGCCAATTAAAGGGGAAAAGAAGACCCTGTGAGGCGCTATGCCGGGACAAGGCGAGCGGATTCATGGCTGAAGCTCAGTAGTCCAAGACTGGATTTTACTTCTGTTCTCTGATATATATAGGCAGGGCCGTTTTTAAGGCAGGGCAAAAGGGGCAGCTGCCCTGGGCCCTGTCATTGTTGTGGGGCCCAAAGCAGCTGCCTCATACTTGCCAATTATCCTGGTTTAAATTCCCTCATCCCTTGGGTTTTAGTCCTGTGCTGTGTCCCAATATCTCAGTATGAAGTGCTGCTACTAATGCTGCCCAGCTCTGCCCTATTTTTATGTACAGATGACTCACCTTCAGACCCTGTGTTTATATGTAAATTACTGGCATTCATATGTAAATAGGGTCAGCCAGTGGCATTGGTATGTATATAATGCCCCCCTGAGGTAATATCCACAGTAATCTTTAGCAACCAATCAACAAACAGAAATCATGTGCTGTAACCTCTAGCAACTAATCAGTGAATCATAATGTGTGCTGTAACCTCTAGCAACCAGTCAGTGAGCGGTAATGATAAACTGTAAGCTCTGGCAACCAATTTCAATAGCTGCCTGATCTGATACAGTAAACTGATTTTGAGTCTAGCTGCTATTTATTGTATGTCTCAGAGCAGGTGGAGGGTGGAATTGCATGGGGGGTGGGGGGCCCCCAAGAAAAGTTTTGCCCAGGGTCCAATCAATATTAAAGACGGCCCTGTATATAGTATATACAGTATAGCCTCGTATACTCGATTGTTGGCAGCAAATGTCTGTTGACAGACTGTTGTCCTAAAATCAGACTGTTTGTAGGCTCCATCTGACAACTGTTGTCCAACTTTCGGCCAACAAATGTTGGATGGTAGGCTAGTACATTTTCGGCGGACAACGGTCTGATTTTCGTATGGTCAGTACACAAATCCCTCACACAAAAGTTGTAAGTACAAACACACATGCTCAGAATCAACGCTTACCAAGCTCAAAAATTAGCAGAAGGGGCCCAAAAGGGTGGCGCTCAAGAGCTGAAATTCCTAGTAGTACATCACGACGTTCGTGTTTGTTGCCCGACAATTGTGTACCGTCAGTATGCAATAGACTTGTGCACAACGAAAAAATTTCGTTTAGCTTCGGTTCGTTGTCATTCATAAAATACATAATTTTGTTATGTTATGTTAATACGTTTTCGGATAATTCGTTAGAGTGTCGAATTCATTCAGTCGTATTCATTGAAATTCGCTATGTATGTATAGACATTCGTGATAATGATTCGTAGTTTGGAAAGTCGTTTGTTTTTTGAATCTTTTAACCCACACACAATGACAACATCACTTCTCCTCGGCTCAAATACAATACAACACCCTTCTAAACTCAGTTCTCAGGAATGCACTTTGCCAGTAATCCATCCTCCGGCACAAAATGAATTAGCTGATTGGACTATAAGATTTACTTTGAGCTGAACTTTTGTTTCATTCGAGCTTTAAAAAATTACCGAATCGTGTCGAATTCATTCAAATTCATTCGTTATATTTCTTTCGTATTCGTTGTAATTCGTTATTTTTTTTTATTCGGACATTCGGATTCATCCGAATGTTCGAAAGATGCAAAATTCGGCCGAATTTCGATTCGTTACGAAACGAATTGCACAAGCCTAGTATGCAAGACAAGACCCAGGCACACGCCCTGAAGGCCAAAATCAGACGCTCGGTTGGCCAACAATCCTATCGAGGCTTAAAGCGGGAGTCCGCCGGGAGTCCGCGTTTTTTTTTTTTTTTTTTTAAAAAGCCAGCAGCTACAAATACTGCAGCTGCTGACTTTTAAAATAGTGACACTTACCTGTCTAGCGCGCCCACGATGTCGGCACCCGAAGCCGATCTCTAGATCGTCTCTCGGGTGCTGCCGCCGCCATCTTGGGTATGGGAATCAGGAAGTGGAGCCTTTCGGCTACATTTCCCGGTTCCCTACTGCGCATGCGTGAGTCGCGCTGCGCAATAAGGATGGACTCGCTGCCTCTGGGATCTGTGTGTTTCCCAGCAGGCAGCGGGGGACTTTCGGAAAGGGGCGTAATCTACGCCCCTTTCCGCAGAGAGCTATCCCGGAAGTGGGTGCAGATACCTGTACTGTACAGGTACCTGCACCCCCCTCCCCCCTGAAAGGTGCCAATTGTGGCGCCGGAGGGGGGAGGATTACAATGAGCGGAAGGTCCACTTTAGGGTGGACCTTCGCTTTAAGCATATTTCTAGTAACATATAGCACAATTGAAATGCAAACCATAAAACTGTTTGCCACCTCCCTACCACCTCACCCAACAGTGGCTCTCCTGAACAACAAACCCATGTCCTTGGCTCATCGCCAATTTAAACTACTACTGAATGCCACTATGGCTGCTAAGCCGACCATAACAAAAGCTTGGAAATCGCCCACTTTGAGTGAACTAGCAACGCAGCACAGAAGCTAGCAATCACCCAGGCGATGATCCACGCTAAGATAGAGACAACATTGCTGGACAAAATCCCGAAAATTTGAGAAGCTCTGGAGCCCTTGGGCGACCCACTTCTTACTCCCTGGATTTGACAAGATGTTTTTGCGCCCATAACCAAAGGGACATGTTTCGTAAACCCTTACAGACCACTTTTTGCTACAGGTAAGCCTATAATAAGGCTTACCTGTAGCTACACTGGATATCTCCTAAACCTGCATGGTTTAGAAGATATACTCTGTATTTTCATGTGCCGACATCATCGGCACATGCGCACTGAAGCAAACTGAAGCAACGGCACGTATGTGCCGTTGCTTCAGTGAGTGTGCCGTTACCAGCGTCTCCCGCTTGCATGAGCGGGAGTGAGGTCATCGCGGCTCCGGCCAATCACAGCGCCCCCCCCCACGGGAGATGAATGAAGGCGGTCCTAAGACTCCCTGGCCAATAGGGTCTTCCTGATTGGCTGGAGGAGAATGACGAAGACAATAACGAATATTAATTCGCTGTTGTCACACAACTGGGTGTGCTCTGTGCCCCGAGCTCACCCTTTTTTAAAGCCTATTAGAGCCTAAGGCTATAATCGCGTGCTTCAACAGAAAAATAAAAACGATTGGAATCCATGCGTCCAGCGCCAGGCATGTAGATAAGGGGGCCAGACACATGGATGGGGGGGGGGTGGCCCTTATGGAGCGGCCACCACTGATCAGACCTATATTAGTTGGTTGGACATACCATTCCAAAACTATGACTATTGGCCATGGCCATTACTATGAAGTTGTCCCTCATGGGCATTAATATGGAGTTGCCCCCCCCATAGCCAATAATATGGAGTTCTCCCTTATGGCCATTAGTATGGAGTTGCCCACCATGGCCATTAACATGAAGTTGCTCCCCATAGTCATTAATATAAAGCTCCCTCTTTAACCACTTGCTTACTGGGCACTTAAACCCCCCTCAGTCCCAGACCAATTTTCAGCTTTCAGCGCTGATGCACTTTGAGTGACAATTGCGCGGGCATACAACACTGTACCCAAATGAAATTTTTATCATTTTTTTCCCACAAATAGAGCTTTCTTTTGGTGGTATTTAGTTACAGCTCGGAGTTTTATTTTTTGCTAAACAAACAAAAAAAGATGCAAAAAAAAAAAAAAAAAAATCATGTTTTAATAGTTTGTTATAAAATTTTGTAAACGGGTCATTTTTCTCCTTCATTGAAGTGCGCTGATTAGGCGGCACTGATAGGCTGCATTGGTGGGCACTGATGGGCTGCATTGGTGGGCACTGATGGGCTGCATTGGTGGGCACTGATAGGCTGCACTGGTGGGCACTGATAGGCATAGTTAAGGCGGCACTAATAGGCACAGATAAGGCGGCACCGATGGGCACAGATAAGGCGGCACTGATGGGCAAAGATGGGCACAGATAAGATGGCACGGATGGGTGGCACGGATAAGTGGCACGGATGGGTGGCACGGATGGGCACTGATAGGTACCACAGATAGATGGGACTGATGGGCACTGATAGGTGGCACTGATAGGTGGCTCTGATAGGTGGCACTGCTGGGCACTGATGGGCGGCACTGCTGGGCACTGATGGGCGGCACTGCTGGGCACTGATGGGCGGCACTGGGGTGCAGCACCTGAGGCAGATTTTGGGTGGCACTGTGGGTGGCACTGTGGGTGGCACTGTGGGTGGCACTGTGGGCACTGCTGGGTGGCACTGTGGGCACTATGGGCACTGCTGGGTGGCACTGACAGGGGGGCACTTACTTTATTTCAGGATGGCACTGCGGGTGGCAGGTGGGCACTGGCAGGGGGCAGGTGTCCGTTGAAATTGCTGGCCGTGATCGGGACTGATGTCCCGAACACGGCCGCCGGCGATCGGCTTTTTTTTTTTCTCCTCGCGCTGTCAGCGCGAGGAGGAATACTAGCCGATTACCGGCTCCGTTTTATCACATGATCAGCTGTCATTGGCTGACAGCTGATCACGTGATAAGGGGTCGGGATCGACCCCTTACACGGATCGGTGATCAGGCGAGTCTCACGGACTCGCCGATCACAGAGCGCGCCGCGCGCGCCCCTCAGGGGGCGCGCAGGCCGCTCGTAACCGGGACTACGTCAATAGACGTAGTCCCGAAAATGTGGGTCCGCGCTATTGCCGTCATTTTGCAATAGCGCGGATCCCAAGTGGTTAAGACCCCATCTGGAGATTGCCCCCCTCCCTTCCCTTTCTATTCTTCATTCCTTCCTTTGGCCACAACATTTTGGGAGTGTCTGTATGACAGTGGGCTGTATGTACAGGAGAGGAGTGTGGGGGTATGACAGCAGGCAGTATGTACAGGAGAGGAATAAGGAGGGTATGACAGTGGGCAGTATGTACAGGAGAGGAGTGTGGAAGGTATGGCAGCAGCCAGCGGGCCGTATGTACAGGAGAGGAGTAAGGAGGGTATGAAAGTGGGCAGTATGTACAGGAGAGGAGTTTGGGGGGTATCACAGTGGGCAGTATGTACAGGAGAGGAATAAGGAGGGTATGACAGTGGGCAGTAGGTACAGAAGAGGAGTGTGGTGGGTATGACAGCAGGCAGTATGTAAAAGAGAGGAGTGTGGAGGGTATGCCAGTGGGCAGTATGTACAGGAAAGGAGTTTGGTGGGTATGACAATGGGCAGTATGTACAGGAGAGGTGTGTGGAAGGTATAACAGTGGGCAGTATGTACAGGAGAGGAGTGTGGAGGGTTTGGCAGTGGGCAGTATGTACAGTAGAGGATTTTAGAGGATATGGCAGTGAGCCCCCCATAGCCCCAACATAGCCATTAATATAGCTATTAATATGCCTCCTCAGGAACCCATATGAAGTTGACCCCCCCTCCCCCTTCTCCAATGGCCATTCATATAGAGTTGCCCTCCCTTTGCATTTCCAACATTTTCCACTCTTCTGGGATAGCTTTCCACAAAACTTTGGGGGGTGTCTGTGACAGTTTGTGCCATTTTTCAGGTCAAGGACTGAAGTTTGATGAGAAGACCTGACTCACAATCAGCATTCCAGTTCATTCCAAAGGTCTTCAGTAGGGTTGAAGTCAGGGCTTTGTGCAGAAAATGCAAGGTTCTACACCCATCACATTTATATGAACTTTTTGTACTTTTGTACTTTTTCCGTTCCAAAACCATGACCTTTAATATTGGACCCCCCCCCCCCCCCCCCACACGGCCAATAATGTAAAGTGCCCCCATAGCCATTAATATAACGTTGTCTCCCTAGGACCCTATATTTAGTTGCCATCTCCCCCATGGTCATTAGTACAGAGTTGTCCTCTCTTTTGCATTTCCAACATCCCCCCGCTCTTCTAGGAAAACTTCCACAAGCATTTGGAGGGTGTCTAAGGGTATTTGTGACCATTTGTGAGGTCAGGTACTGATGTTAGATGAGAAGACCCGGAACATTCAGCATCCCAGTTCAAAGATGTTCAGTAGGACTGACCGAGGTTAGGGCTCTGTGCAGGACACTCATCACAATTACAGTATATGAACTTGTTGGACATCCCATTCCAAAGCCTTGACCTTGCATATGGAGTCTTCGCCACCCCATGCCCATTATTATGGAATTGCCCACCCTGTGGCTATATCATCCTTCACCCTTCTGGGAAGGCTTGCATTAGAAGCCTCAACAAAGTGCCCCCCCCCCCATTCCATCAGAATGTTCCCCTACATCAGGGTCCCCATTGTAGTGCGCCTTACATTAGAGCTCCCCATACATCAAAGCCCCCATCAGAGTCCACCCTTACATGAGAGTTCGTATCAGAGTCTCTCCTTACATCAGGTCCACCATCAAAGCCAACCCTTACATCAGGGTCTCTATCGTAGTCCCTCCTTACATCGTATCACCCATCAGAGTGCCTCCCTAAAATAGAGTCCCCATTGAGGTCCTCCTTACAATAGAGTGCCCATCATGGTCCCTCTCTACATGAAGCGAGTTGAAGCGGAGACCATAGGCAGCCTCTGCTGACATTAATCCTCAGTTATTGCCCATTGAGTATACCCCACTATTCCTAGCTGCAGGCTGGGCAAAAATCTTGTAGTGTGCCGGATGCGGCTAGTGGGCCGTAGTTTGGGGACCCCTGAGTTAAACAAAAAAAAAATAGAGCAAACACAGATTTGTCACCATTGAAAGGAAACCCGTCTTAATAATATCAAACTTTCTTAACAAATTTTCTGTTGAAAACATCAATCTGAGTGACTCGAATGAGTTCTCCTCCCGATGCGGTGACACCGACCTCCGGGGGTTCAGCCTCCATCATATTGTCAGATAAAATCAAATGTTACCATTTGATGACCTCAGGAGATTTTTTGAGCTTTCACAGAACTAGCTAACATCAATTTCTGCAGCTTAGACATGCTTTCAACAGAAAATTGAAATCTTCTGCCTTGGATATACAGACCGCTGACCTTGAAAACCCAACGAGGGATAAAGATTTAAAGTGAGCGGTCAGCCATACGTCAAATGATAAAAACCCTGCCTAGGAGCCAAGCTTCCCATAGTCCAGTGAGGGTGACTTGGTGGCCAACAGGAGCAATTTCATAAGACAGGGTGGATAGCTGTATGCCAGGTACACAAGCTTTAGAAAGTATCTGACCCAATATGAGTCTCCTGCTGCAGGGGATGTCTGTAATTGGACTTACAGCACTGCAGACTTTTGAGAAAAGCAGTGGGCCAATGCAATGTGCAGTATGTACAGGAGAGGAGTGTGGTTGGGTATGACAGTGGGCAGTATGTACAGGAATGACGTTTGGAGGGTATGATGGTGGGCACTATTTACAGAAGAGGAGCGTGGAGGGTATGACAGTGGGCAGTATGTACAAGAGAAGAGTGTGGAGGGTATGACAATGGGCAGTATGTACAAGAATGGACTTAGAGGGTATGACAGTGGGCAGTATGTAAATGAGGAGTGTGGAGAGTATGACAGTGGGCAGTATGTACAGGAGAGGAGTGTGGAGGGTATGACAGGTGACAGTTTGTACAGGAAAGAAGTATGGAGGGTATGACAGTGGGCAGTATGTACAGGAGAGGAGTGTGGAGGGTATGACATTGGGCAGTATGTACAGGAATGAAGTTTAGAGGGTATGATGGTGGGCACTATTTACAGAAGAGCAGTGTGGAGGGTATGATAGTGGGCAGTATGTACAGGCGAAAAGTGTGGAGGGTATGACAATGGCCAGTATGTACAAGAATGGACTTTAGAGGGTATGACAGCGGGCAGTATGTATATGAGGAGTGTGGAGAGTATGTACAGGAGAGGAGGGTGGAGGGTATGACAGTGGGCAGTATGTACAGGAGAGGAGTGTGGGGAGTATGACAGTGGGAAGTATTTACAGGAGAGGAGTGCGGGGGTATGACAGTGGGCAGTATGTACAGGGGAGGAGTGTGGGGGGATATGACAGTGGACAGTATGTACAGGGGAGGAGTGTGGGGGTATGACAGTGGATAGTATGTACAGGAGAGGAGTGTGGAGGGTATGACAGGGGACAGTCTGTACAGGAGAGGAGTGTGGAGGGTATGACAGTGGGCAGTATGTACAGGGGAGGAGTGTGGAGGGTATAACAGTGGGCAGTATGTATAGGAGAGGAGTATATAGGATATGAAAGTGGTCAGAGGTTTCGGGCAGGTCACAAGTTCCCTTTAAGCCTGAAAGTGCACTGCTCCTTTCATTTGCGTGAAAGTGGACAGTATGTACAGGGGAGGAGTGTGGAGGGTATGACAGTGGGCAGTATGTACAGGAGAGGAGTGTGGGGGTATGACAGTGGGCAGTATGTACAGGGGAGGAGTGTGGGGGGTATGACAGTGGACAGTCTGTACAGGAGAGGAGTGTGGGGGGTATGACAGTGGACAGTCTGTACAGGAGAGGAGTGTGGGGGGTATGACAGTGGACAGTATGTACAGGGGAGGAGTGTGGGGGGTATGACAGTGGACAGTATGTACAGGGGAGGTCTGTGGGGGGTATGACAGTGGACAGTCTGTACAGGGGAGGAGTGTGGGGGGTATGACAGTGGACAGTATGTACAGGGGAGGTCTGTGGGGGGTATGACAGTGGGCAGTATGTACAGGGGAGGAGTGTGGGGGGTATGACAGTGGACAGTATGTACAGGGGAGGAGTGTGGGGGGTATGACAGTAGGCAGTATGTACAGGGGAGGTCTGTGGGGGGTATGACAGTGGGCAGTATGTACAGGGGAGGAGTGTGGGGGGATATGACAGTGGACAGTATGTACAGGGGAGGTCTGTGGGGGGTATGACAGTGGACAGTATGTACAGGGGAGGAGTGTGGGGGGTATGACAGTGGGCAGTATATACAGGGGAGGTCTGTGGGAGGTATGACAGTGGGCAGTATGTACAGGGGAGGTCTGTGGGGGGTATGACAGTGGGCAGTATGTACAGGGGAGGAGTGTGGGGGGTATGACAGTGGGCAGTATGTACAGGGGAGGAGTGTGGGTGGTATGACAGTGGACAGTATGTACAGGGGAGGTCTGTGGGGGGTATGACAGTGGACAGTATGTACAGGGGAGGAGTGTGGGGGGTATGACAGTGGGCAGTATATGCAGGGGAGGTCTGTGGGAGGTATGACAGTGGGCAGTATGTACAGGGGGGGTCTGTGGGGGGTATGACAGTGGGCAGTATGTACAGGGGAGGAGTGTGGGGGGTATGACAGTGGGCAGTATGTACAGGGGAGGAGTGTGGGGGGTATGACAGTGGACAGTATGTACAGGGGAGGAGTGTGGGGGGTATGACAGTGGGCAGTATGTACAGGGGAGGAGTGTGGGGGGTATGACAGTGGACAGTATGTACAGGGGAGGAGTGTGGAGGGTATGACAGTGGGCAGTATGTACAGGGGAGGAGTGTGGGGGGTATGACAGTGGACAGTATGTACAGGGGAGGAGTGTGGGGGGTATGACAGTGGACAGTATGTACAGGGGAGGAGTGTGGGGGGTATGACAGTGGACAGTATGTACAGGGGAGGTCTGTGGGGGGTATGACAGTGGGCAGTATGTACAGGAGAGGAGTACATAGGGTATGAAAGTGGTCAGAGGTTTCGGGCAAGTCACAAGTTCCCTTTAAGCCTGAAAGTGCACTGCTCCTTTCATCTGTTCGGAATCTCTCCCTATTTGGCCCCACGTTGGAGTCCATATAACGGGTGTTTGCTGCCCTAAAACCCCACGATGAATGGCTTATCTTGCAGGTTGCACATTCAGGTGATTATTATCCATCATCCAGCTCTTGTTTGCACCATATGTTAGCAGGCACAATTAGAGCGTTAAGCCAGCACCTTAGCTTCCAAACACACTGTCTTAATGCCCTTTCTTATGACTAATCCGTAATAATCAGGTGCTCCAGCAAGTTTTAAAAATACACACAAAATAATACATCAGTTTTTACCTAGATAATATACAAAGGACTTACACCCGGAGCTTCTGATGAAGAAAACCTCCCAATATTTTCTACTGGTCATGTTCAAACCACGAAACATAACCTATTGATGATTTTGATTCTGTTTTTGAAGATAATAATATGCACATTATGTCCGGCAACTGAAATCATTTGCGTCCGCCTTGTTAGACCGTTGGGTGTCAGAGGGGGTGTGTTGCGTCTGTTCTTGCCACCATCATGGCACAATCATGAAGTCTTCAAGGCGGGAAAATTTCCTACGGGTTTATACTTGGATGTGTATGGAGAGGGGCCTCCTACAAAAGTTCTTCTGACTTGAAGGACTTTTTAAAACATGGTTAAGAGCTTCAGATACTTCCAGCCTCCTTCTTCAGGAACGTTTTCTGGAGTGTACGAATTTCTAAGAATGTATGTGATTTATGTTCGGTAAACTTCATTCATTCGAAAATTTAAGATTAAACGCAAACAAAATCTCGAGCTACTTTCGAACGCCATTGGAATGTATTGGGAATTTTCATACAAATTTTCCTTATGCCGCGTACACACGACCGGACGGTCGGTCTTCCCGACGGACTTTCGGCGGAGGTCCGACGGACTTTCTGAACGGAAACGGACTTGGCCACACACGACCGGATTGAGTTCATTCGAAAGTCCGTTCGTTTTGAACGTGATGGCGTAAACGGGACTAAATAAGGAAGTTCGATAGCCAGTAGCCAATAGCTGCCCTTACGTCGTATTTGGTTCGTCGGACTAGCACACAGACGAAACGGTTTGCACGCTAGAAAGCCGAGTCCGTCGGAACAGGTTTGAAACATGTTTTATTTCTAGGTCTGTCGGACTTTTCGGGGGAAAAAAAGTCTGTTGGAGCCCAACACACGATCGAATTGTCAGATGGATTCCGGCCCGCCGGACCTAGTCTGCCGGAAAGTCCGATCGTGTGAGAGTTTTCTCTCAAAATTTAGTTTTAAATGATACTAGTGTATACCCAGCTCAAGATGGTATCAGCCATGGATGTAGATGAAGGGTCTCCAAACTTTATAAGCAAAGGGCCAATTTACTGTCCTTCAGACTTTAGAGGGGGTGAGACTACGGAGAGTGGGAGTAGATAATGCCTCAGTCTTGGTGGTCAGGGGGAGTAAAAAAGACCCAGCACCCTTGTGGTTAGATGGAGGAGGAATAGTTTCCGATCCTTGGTATTTGTGGGAGGAATAGTGCACCATCATTGGTGTCAGTGGGAGGGATAGTTCCCAATCATTGGTGTCAGTAGGAGTGATAGTTCCCAATCATTGGTGTCAGTGGGAGGGATAGTTCCCAATCATTGGTGTCAGTGGGAGGGATAGTTCCTAACCATTGGTGTCAGTGGGAGGGATAGTTTCCAATCATTGGTGTCAGTAGGAGGGAGAGTTCCCAATCATTGGTGTCAGTGGGAGGGAGAGTTCCCAACCATTGGTGTCAGTGGGAAGGAGAGTTCCCAATCATTGGTGTCAGTGGGAGGGATAGTTCTCAACCATTGGTGTCAGTGGGAGGGATAGTTCCCAATCATTGGTGTCAGTAGGAGGGAAAGTTCCAAATCATTGGTGTCAAGTGGAGGAATAATTCCCAATCATTGGTGTCAGTGGGAGGGATAGTTTCCAACCATTGGTGTCAAGTGGAGGGATAGTTCCCAATCATTGGTGTCAGTAGGAAGGAGAGTTCCCAATCATTGGTGTCAGTGGGAGGGATAGTTCCCAATCATTGGTGTCAGTGGGAGGGATAGTTCCCAATCATTGGTGTCAGTGGGAGGGATAGTTCCCAACCATTGGTGTCAAGTGGAGGAATAATTCCCAATCATTGGTGTCAGTGGGAGGGATAGTTTCCAACCATTGGTGTCAAGTGGAGGGATAGTTCCCAATCATTGGTGTCAGTGGGAGGGATAGTTCCCAATCATTGGTGTCAGTGGGAGGGATAGTTCCCAATCATTGGTGTTAGTCGGAGGAATAATTCCCAATCATTGGTGTCAGTCGGAGGAATAATTCCCAATCATTGGTGTTAAGTGAAGGGATAGTGGCCCATCATTGGTATCAAGGGGGGGGGGGGATATTTCCCAATCATTGGTGTCAGTGGGGGAAGTAGTGCCCCATCATTGGTGCCAGTGAGCGGAATAGTGACCCTTAACTGGTGTCAGTGGCAGGAATAGTGCCCCATCATTGGTATTAGTGAGAGGAATTGTGCCCCCATCATTGGTGTCAGAGGACTGAATAGTGTCCCAAGGGCAGGATAAAAGCGAGCAAAGGGCCCTGCATCTAGTTTGGAGACCACTGATGTAGATGGAATTTGAACCCTTAAAAGGACGTAACAAATAAGTTTTTGTCTAAACTGGTTAAATCCAGTTCAGTTGAGTCCAGTAAAAGCCTCACTTGATTCTCTTGCCCCTGGGGGGGGGGGGGGGGGCAGACGGCTCATCTGTGATTATTTTTATGGGGGTCACTGACTTCAAAGTGCTACCTGGTCATTGTTGTTGGCCAGCCCGGGCAGAGAGGAAATATTTCCTGGGAAGAAAAGGAATTTAAAGACATATAATTTACACCAGTCTCCATGTTGTATGTGAATAGCATATCTGGAATACCGCATCTGCCCAGGCAGGAAAATCACATGGCCATAAGTGGACATTACCTTTAGGGATTATGTCTGGCTGCTGGCGACAACATTTAATGTATCAATTACTCTGTTATTACTTTGGTTGACTCTTCACAATCTTATTTACTGATCCACAATAATTCATTTTATTTCTCTAACTTCTTCATGACTAGAGTTCATTGGAGCAGCCTAGTTGCCCAGACCTAATTTTCAACCTCACTACATCACATTGGTTTACCTGACAATAATTCTGTGACTAATTCATGTGTTTTTAAAGATATATAAGTCTTTTTTTTGCCAAAATCCCATTGACTCCAAATATATATCGCCAGAATTTTGCCTAAGGGGAAAATACTAATTTTGATAAAAATTTGGAATGTATGCCCCTTCAGCAAGATGAGCATTTGGAAGGTTGGGTACTAATGCTGGATGAGAAGACCTGGCTCACCATCCAAGTCATCCCAAAGGTGTTCAGTAGGGTTGAGGTCAGGGTTCTGTACAGGACACAAAAGTTCCTCCACACCAAACAGGTTCTACCATGTCTTTAAGGATTTGGATCCACTCTTATTGGATGTCTTCCTACAAAACCTTGGAGGGTGTTGGTGGGAATATATGCCCATGGATGAGAAGACCTGGCTCACAATCCATTTTATCCCAAAGGTGATCAGTAGGGTTGAGGTCAGGGTTCTGTACAGGACACAAAAGTTCCTCCACACCAAACAGGTTCTACCATGTCTTTAAGGATTTGGATCCACTCTTCTTGGATGGTTTCCTACAAAACCTTGGAGGGTGTTGGTGGGAATATATGCCCATGGATGAGAAGACCTGGCTCACAATCCATTTTATCCCAAAGGTGATCAGTAGGGTTGAGGTCAGGGTTCTGTACAGGACACAAAAGTTCCTCCACACCAAACAGGTTCTACCATGTCTTTAAGGATTTGGATCCACTCTTCTTGGATGGTTTCCTACAAAACCTTGGAGGGTGTTGGTGGGAATATATGCCCATGGATGAGAAGACCTGGCTCACAATCCATTTTATCCCAAAGGTGATCAGTAGGGTTGAGGTCAGGGTTCTGTACAGGACACAAAAGTTCCTCCACACCAAACAGGTTCTACCATGTCTTTGAGGATTTGGATCCACTCTTCTTGGATGGTTTCCTACAAAACCTTGGAGGGTGTTGGTGGGAATATATGCCCATGGATGAGAAGACCTGGCTCACAATCCATTTTATCCCAAAGGTGATCAGTAGGGTTGAGGTCAGGGTTCTGTACAGGACACAAAAGTTCCTCCACACCAAACAGGTTCTACCATGTCTTTAAGGATTTGGATCCACTCTTCTTGGATGGTTTCCTACAAAACCTTGGAGGGTGTTGGTGGGAATATATGCCCATGGATGAGAAGACCTGGCTCACAATCCATTTTATCCCAAAGGTGATCAGTAGGGTTGAGGTCAGGGCTCTCTGCAGGACCTCCACACCAAACTGGTCACACCATGTCTTTATGGAGCTGGCTTTTTACATAGGGGGAAAGTCATGCTGGAACAAAAAAAGGGTCTTCACCAAACTGTTTAAAATCTCTTAGCATCATATAGTATTCACAGTACTCTTCACTGAAGACACCTGAGTCCAATAATCTGAAGTGGTGTCCACATACTTTGGACCATATAGTGTATCAGTTTGGAGTGGGATGACCTTTCTTGGTGTCTGTCTTTGCACTTTACATGCAGAGTTACTATTAATGGTGAGTTTTTTTTTTTAGTTTTGAGACGGCAAGGACAGAAGTGATGTTGGACAAAAACCTGGATCACACCCGGCACCCCAATTCATTCCAATGGCGTTCCTTATGCCCCGTACACACGAGCGGACTTTTCGACATCCAAACTCCGACGGACCGAGTCCGTCAGACTATTCGATCGTGTGTGGGCTGCAACGGACTTTAGCTTCGCTAAAGTCTGACGGACTTTAGAAATGAAGCATGCTTTAAATTTTCCCGACGGAACTCCGCCGGACCCCGGTCCCCTTCGAAAAGTTCGCTCGTGTGTGTGCTACTCCGACGGACTAAAACCGACGCTAGGGCAGCTATTGGCTACTGTCTATGAACTTCCTACGTCGAATCCCGTCGTACGTCATCACGTTCGACTCCGTCGGAGTTTGGTGTGATGGTGTGTGGCCAAGTCCGTTCGGTCGAAAAATCCGCCAGAACTCCGTCGGAACTCCAGCGGAACTCCGTCGGAGGCTTGTCAGACTTAATCCCTCTCGTGTGTACGGGGCATTAGGGTTGAAGTCAGGTTTTTGTGCAGGACACTCCTGTTTTTTCACCTATTAGCCCTTGTACACACGGTCAGACATTCCGACAACCAAATCCGTCGGATTTTGTCCGAAACTGTTGCATACACACGGTCGGACAAAGTTGTCGGAAAATCCGATCGTTCAGAACGTGATGACGTTATTTCATTATGACGGGACTACGTTCAGGCTAGTAGCCAATAGCTTTGGTGTAGGAATTTGATCTGAGCATGCGTGGCACTTTGTCCGATCGGAATTCTCTACATATGATCGGAGTATGTCCGATCGGAGCATTTTGTCGGAAAATTTTACCAACAAGTTGGAAAATTTGGTCCGTCGGATACTCCGGCGGAAACAGTCCGATGGAGACCACACACAGTCAGAATATCCGACGGAATGTGTCACGAATCTCCGACCGTGTGTACAAGGGCTAGCACCTATATGAGCTTGTTGGACATCCTTTCCAAAACCATAGACATTTTTTGATTGCCCCCATTTGTGGCTATTACATCCTCCACACTTCTGGGAAAACTTTCCACAAGATTTTGGAGGGTCTCTGTGGGAATTTGTGAGGTCAAGAACTGATGTTGGATGACAAGACAAGTTCCAATTCATCCCAAAAGTGTTCATTAGGTTTGAGTCAGGGCTCTACGCCGGACACCGAAGTTTCTCCACACCAAACTGGTCCAACCATATCTCTATGGAGCTGACTTTGTAACGCAGGGGCACGGTCATGGTGGAACAAAAAAAGGGTCTTCACCAAACTGTTACCACAAGGATGGAGAAGCACAATTGTCTACAATGTCTTTGTTTGATGTAGCGTTAACAGAACCGTTTACTGGGGACCCCTGAACTCCATCATTGGGAGGAGAGTCTACATCCTTAAAGAGGGAGTTCCGCTGTTTTTTTTTTTTTTAAAAGCCAGCAGCTACAAATACTGCAGCTGCTGACTTTTAAAATAGTGACACTTACCCGCCCAGCGCGCCCGCGATGTCGGCACCCGAAGCCGATCTCTCGATCGTCTCTCGGGTGCTGCCGCCGCCATCTTGGCTATGGGAATCAGGAAGTGGAGCCTTGCGGCTTCATTTCCCTACTGCGCATGCGCGAGTCGCGCTGCGCAATAAGGATGGTCCCCGCTGTCTTTGGGATCCGTGTGTTTCCCAGCAGACAGCGGGGGACCTTCGGAAAGGGGCGTAGATATCTGCAGAATCTACGCCCCTTTCCGCAGATATCTATGCCGGAAGTGGGTGGAGATACCTGTACTGTACAGGTACCTGCAACCCCCCCTCCCCCCTGAAAGGTGCCAATTGTGGCGCCGGAGGGTGGGAGGGTTCCAATGAGCGGAAGGTCCACTTTAGGGTGGAGCTCCGCTTTTAATGTGGTTGTAAATCCTTTAAAAAAAAAAAAAAAAAAAAAAAAAAAAAAAAAAACCTGCAAGACAAAGGCATAATGAGCTGGTATGCATAGCATACCAGCTCATTATGTTTTACTTACCTTACATCGAAGCCCCCGCAGCCCCCCTCGACCACCCCCTCCCGGCCGCGGACATCTCTCCTGGAGCTTACTTTCGGGGTATTGCGGCTCCGGCGCTAAGATTGGCTGGAGCCGCGATGATGTAACTCCTGCGCATGCGCGTGGGAGCCGGCGGTAACAGCACATCTAACTGAAGCAACAGCACAAAGTTTCATTGCTTCGGTGCGCATCACTTCGGCACATGCAGACACGGGGGGGGGGGGTTTATTTTTTATTTTTTTTTTCCTTATTTTTCTTTTTTGTTCCTAACCTGTAGCACTTTGAGATCTTTTGATGAAAAGGGCATTATAAATAAAATGTATTATTATTATTAATATTTTTTTATTATTATTATTATGATGATTATTATTATTATTATTATTATTATTATTTATTTATTATTATGTACCATATTATCTAGAGAAGAAGGTTACATATAGTTCTGATTCTTTGGACGTGTTTTTCTCTTTACATTTCTCCAGTTTTGTGTGAAACTTTATGTATTGTATGTATACATTGTTTCTTCACGTGTAGATATAACTCAGCTGTATACTCAGCGGGATAAACGCCCCTTTGGTCTTTGTATATATAGTTTGATGAAGCTGTCACAATCACTAATCGGATTGTTAGCTGTATGGGCAACCTTAGAATACCAGTCTAGAAATCTTTTACTTTCAGTTGACATAAGCTGGGGCTCGGCAGTGACGGGGTTAAAATCTGCATGTAATAACACTTTGGGCGCAGTGCGTCACTGTGTGACAATTCTGACAGCCTTGTAATTTCCAGAAGAGAAGATTTGTCGCCCCCCCCCCCCCCCCCCCTCCCCGTACAATACACTATTATATATTCAGCATTCCGCTACCATGTCATTGCGCGAACGCAAACTTAGAAGATCGTCTTTTTTTTGTGTCACGATTCTCACATAACGCCGCTTTCACCGCGATGTCACCTCCACCGAGGCCTCCGATCCTCCGGGGGGGGGGGGGGGGATTTCATGTTTATGGAACAATACAGCAAAGGTGAAAGAGAGGCGATAGCGAACGTCAGTGCTAAATTAATATATGGGGGAGGGGGGGGTGAATTCCTGGCTGTAATTCGAATGAAGGAATCGCAGATTTGGCGATTTTGCAGAGTTGAAAATGATGGTTCACTCCGTATGTATGTTCAGCATTAGCCACTCAAGTATGTACATCTATGTTAGCATTGCAATACAAACAGTCAGCTCCCAGGGCTGCCTTTTCCTCTCCCGCCTGAGCTCTGCTGTACATTCATAAAAAAAAGTCCCTACCCTCAATTGGGCTCCTTGAGGGTAGGGACTGATGTGAGTGTGCAATGCACAGGGATAGGGACAATTGTAGACACTCACTCAGGTTGAACTGGATGGACTGGTGTATTTATTCAACCTTCCTAGCTATGTAACCAGTTACTTGTGCACACGGGGGGGTAGGGTTGCCACCTGTCCAGGATTCACCCGGACAGTCCGGGTTTTACATCATGTGTCCGGGTTTCAGTCCACCTGACACAATATTCAGAATGCACTGTGGCTCCCCAAGTGAGCAAGTACCCCAACCTGCTGAATGCATAGGTGTGCACAAGGGCCCCGCCCTCATACACGGACAGGAGAGAGGGCTTCATCTGCCCCTACCCCTCTGTCTGCCCACCCACACTCCAATCCCCGGTGTTCTGTGCCTCAGAAAAGGGATGTGTGGACTGGAAGTTTGAAGCTCAGCAACCAGCAGATACATTGTGGACGAAAGGTGGTCGATGCCTGAGCCTCCATCCTCTGATGAGTAAGCTCACCATCCAATGTCTGTGACTGAAGTCTCCACCCACCCTCCCTTCTCTCTCCTGCCTCCAAGCGAGTGAGTACACTAAGGTAAGGGGGGGACTCAGATGTAAGGGGTGCCTTGTGGACTCTGATGAGAGGGGGGCTTTGGGAACCCTAATTTAAAGCGGAGGGCCGTTTAAAAAAAAAAAAAAAAAAGTCAGCAGCTGCAAACACTGCAGCTGCTGACTTAATAAGCCCACTTACCTGTCCAGGGCGCCCGCGATGTCGGCCGCCCGAGGCCGAGCTGTCCCTCGGCTCTCAGGTCCCGGCGCCGCCATTCCTTGTAAGGGAAACAGGCAGTGGAGCCTTACGGCTTCACTGCCCGTTTCCTACTGCGCATGCGCGAGTCACGCAGCGCTTTGTGAATGGGACGCGCTGTGTTCTGGGACACACAGTTCCCAGAACACAGCGCGACCCATAACCCAGAAGACAACACGACGAGGAGAGAAGACCAGAAGATCTCCGTGGAGGAGGAAGAGGAAGATTAGGATTATGTGCCTAGCAACAGGCATTTCTGGTAAGTAAAAAAAAAAAAAAAAATTTTCATTTTTTTTTTTTTTTTTAGATTTTTTTGTAATTTTTAATATTTTTTTTTTTTCAGGGTGGCCCTCCACTTTAAGGAGGAACGCTGGAAACTCTGATGTAAGTAAGAGGTTTGGTGAACAGAAAACCCCCCCCCCTTACATCAGAGTCCCCCTTTACGCCAGAGTCCACAGAGTTCCCCCTTCAAAATAATATTTTTCCATGCAGGGGTAAAGTGTGGGTTTGGCTTGAAGAAAAGGTGGCCACCCTAGGTGAGGGGATGGGGGGGGGGGCAAATATGTACCCTCCACCCAGGGCAACCAGTGAAATTTACAATGGTGGGAGGGGACGGAGGACACAGCAATGTGCAGAATCCTATAAAAAAACATAAAGGAAAAATTGTAAAATGTAACTAATAAAATAATCTATAAGACACAGACAATATGTTGGGGGAGGGGGTGGGGGGGTGGGGTGGGGGGGGGGGGGGCATGTGACAGAATCGCATGAGTCTAACAAAATGATTTCTGCATTAGAATGCCGGGGGGGGGGGGGAGTTAGGTTTTTTGTCCTTCACTCTTCAGCAAAAAGAGATATTTAAATCTTTGTGATTTATTCTGTTAAATCTTCCCCAAAGCTCCTGTCCTCTCCGCCTCTGCACTACAGGAGGATAAGAGGATGTACTTCTCAGCAAGGTACATAACTGACCCACATACCGGCCGCAGTGCAAAGAGCAAAGGCCGGCCGCAGTGCAAAGAGCAAAGAACAATGGCCGGCCGCAGTGCAAAGAGCAAAGAACAATGGCCGGCCGCAGTGCAAAGAGCAAAGGCCGGCCGCAGTGCAAAGAGCAAAGGCCGGCCGCAGTGCAAAGAGCAATGGCCGGCCGCAGCTATTGCCATTTCACCTTTTCTAAAGGCAGATCTGCAACAGGTGAAATTTAGATGGTTGCTGAGGGTCGGGCGCTGCGCACATCCATCCATCCATCCTCCCTTCTGTAGCAAAGTCCCGGGTCCCCTCTGGTCTAATGAGAACCTCCAGAGTTAGGGCCAGCTGACATCCTTCTGTATAGAGTGGGTTACAAGGCATGGTGGGTGTAGTGCAGGGTAGATTGATGAGCGCCAGACACTTCTTCAATGCAAAGAGATTTATTGTCTCTTAAACGTAACAGTGGGAGAGGGGGTTAGGACCAGGGGTGGACTGACCATTCGGGCACTGCCCGAGGACCCCATGCCACTAAGGGGTCCCATCAGGGTTGCCAGCCTCAATAAAACCAGGGGCAGTATATAAAAATCTGTGTTTTTTTTTTAAAAGTCCCAAGATTATAGCTGCCCCGCCTCTCCAGTACCTTTTCAGTGTGTGTATGTGTATTCTATGTATGTGTATACTGTGTGTGTATATTTTGTGTTCTGTTTGTGTATAGTGCATGTGTGTGTGTGTATATTGTGTGGCCCCATAATCTATTGCCTGGGGGCCCCATAATCCCCTATTGCCTGGGGGCCTCATAATCTCCTATTGCCTGGGGGCCCCATAATCTTCTCCTATTGCCCGGGGGCCAGGCATGTACTGGCCATTGGGACTACCGGGAGTTTCCCGGTGGGCCGATGGCTCAGTGGGCCACTCTGATGTAAGGGGGCTGGTTATGGGACACTCTGATGTATGGGGGTGGTGATAGGACACTCTGATGTAAGGGGGCTGGTGATGGGACACTCTGATGTAAGGGGGCTGCGGCTGGGACACTCTGATGTAAGGGGGTGCTGATGGGACACTCTGATGTAAGGGGGCTGGTGATGGGACACTCTGATGTAAGGGGGCTGGTGATGGGACACTCTGATGTATGGGGGTGGTGATGGGACACTCTGATGTAAGGGGGTGGTGATGGGACACTCTGATGTAAGGGGGCTGGTGATGAGACACTCTGATGTAAGGGGGCTGGTGATGGGACACTCTGATGTAAGGGGGCTGGTGATGGGACACTCTGATGTAAGGGGGTGCTGGTGATGGGACACTCTGATGTAAGGGGGTGGTGATGGGACACTCTGATGTAAGGGGGTGGTGATGGGACACTCTGATGTAAGGGGGCTGGTGATTGGACACTCTGATGTAAGGGGGCTGGTGATGGGACACTCTGATGTAAGGGGGCTGGTGATGGGACACTCTGATGTAAGGGGGTGGTGATAGGACACTCTGATGTAAGGGGGCTGGTGATGAGACACTCTGATGTAAGGGGGCTGGTGATGAGACACTCTGATGTAAGGGGGCTGGTGATGGGACACTCTGATGTAAGGGGGTGCTGGTGATGGGACACTCTGATGTAAGGGGGCTGGTGATGGGACACTC
Organism: Lithobates pipiens; assembly: GCF_037356315.1. Taxonomy (NCBI): domain Eukaryota; kingdom Metazoa; phylum Chordata; class Amphibia; order Anura; family Ranidae; genus Lithobates; species Lithobates pipiens. The sequence goes on along the minus strand of NW_027507789.1, from coordinate 9,374,282 downwards.
TGATGTAAGGGGGCTGGTGATGGGACACTCTGATGTAAGGGGGCTGGTGATGGGACACTCTGATGTAAGGGGGCTGGTGATGGGACACTCTGATGTAAGGGGGCTGGTGATGGGACACTCTGATGTAAGGGGGCTGGTGATGGGACACTCTGATGTAAGGGGGTGGTGATGGGACACTCTGATGTAAGGGGGTGGTGATGGGACACTCTGATGTAAGGAGGCTGGTGATGGGACACTCTGATGTAAGGGGGCTGGTGATGGGACACTCTGATGTAAGGGGGCTGGTGATGGGACACTCTGATGTAAGGGGGTGCTGATGGGACACTCTGATGTAAGGGGGTGGTGATGGGACACTCTGATGTAAGGGGGTGGTGATGGGACACTCTGATGTAAGGGGGCTGGTGATGGGACACTCTGATGTAAGGGGGCTGGTGATGGGACACTCTGATGTAAGGGGGCTGGTGATGGGACACTCTGATGTAAGGGGGCTGGTGATGGGACACTCTGATGTAAGGGGGTGGTGATGGGACACTCTGATGTAAGGGGCTGGTGATGGGACACTCTGATGTAAGGGGCTGGTGATGGGACACTCTGATGTTAGGGGGCTGGTGATGGGACACTCTGATGTAAGGGGCTGGTGATGGGACACTCTGATGTAAGGGGGTGCTGATGGGACACTCTGATGTAAGGGGGTTGGTGATGGGACACTCTGATGTAAGGGGGTGGTGATGGGACACTCTGATGTAAGGGGCTGGTGATGGGACACTCTGATGTTAGGGGGCTGGTGATGGGACACTCTGATGTAAGGTGGTGCTGATGGGACACTCAAAATGTATGTGGGTTGGTCTGGATGAAGTCCAGGGCCAAATTTCTGTCCCAGTCCAGCCCTGCCGGGGGCCCCATGAGTTGTCAGTCCACCCCTGGCCAGGACACACTTTAGTAGTTGCAACGTATAGGAGGACAGCCATGCAGGGAAAGGCACCCAGCAGGACACCACATCTGCATGTGTAGGAATGCTGTCTCCTATGGCAACAGTCTTATAACAGGTTCTAACACAAATTGTATCTCTCCTTGTAGATCTTCACTCCACTGAGCTCCCTGCCTCTCTCACTAGATTTGGTGATTCACTGCCATTGAATCCCCTGAGTTCTTCCAATCTCCTTACTGAGTGTCCTCCTCAAGTGTCACCCCCACTTCCCTGCTGGTCCCTAGATTGTTGGCACTCCAGATACTCTTCAAGCCTCACCCCGCTGGTCTGCTCGGTCCCTGGCTTGACACACTTAGCTGCTCTGCAAGGGTCACCTCCGCTGGTTGGGTCCCTGGCCTGACACCCGCTGAAGTTTCCCAATTATTCACCATCCCCGGTTGGTGAGAATACTGCTCTGGTTCTTGCTTCAGCTACTCACAGTGGTCCCTGGTAATAAGCTGGTTGGTCCCTTAGTCTTGACAGCTTCCCCTCTACCTCCGACCTCGACAGGTTCTCCTGCCAGCAGAACCAGGGCCGGACTGGGACAGAAATTTGGCCCTGGACTTCATCCAGACCGGCCCACTTACATTTCGAGTGTCCCATCAGCAGCCCACTTACCTGAGAGTGTCCCATTACCAGCCCCCTTACATCAGAGTGTCCCATTACCAGCCCTCTTACATCAGAGTGTCCCATCACCAGCCCCTTACATCAGAGTGTCCCATCCCCAGCCCCCTTACATCAGAGTGTCCCATCACCAGCCCCCTTACATCAGAGTGTCCCATCACCAGCCCCTTACATCAGAGTGTCCCATCCCCAGCCCCCTTACATCAGAGTGTCCCATCCCCAGCCCTCTTACATCAGAGTGTCCCATCCCCAGCCCCCTTACATCAGAGTGTCCCATCCCCAGCCCCTTTACATCAGAGTGTCCCATCACCAGCCCCCTTACATCAGAGTGGCCCATCACCAGCCCCCTTACATCAGAGTGGCTCATCACCAGCCCCCTTACATCAGAGTGGCCCATCACCAGCCCCCTTACATCAGAGTGGCCCACTGAGCCATCGGCCCACCGGGAAACTCCCTGTAGTCCCGATGGCCAGTACATGCCTGAGCAGAACCGTCACTTTTTGTTGGACTGCAAGCCGTGATCCAAACCCCACGCTGCTCTCTTGCTTCTGGATAGGCCCTCAGACAGCCTAGCAACCAGATGTACCCAAACTCCAGCCTAGGAGCCCGGGCAGTACAATACACATCCACCTAGACAGCTGTCCAGGAGGCACAGAACCCAGATCACCTGACCTCACCCAAATAAATAGGCTCTCCCAGCAGGCCAAGGGGCCCAAGAAAACCCCTGCCCATTGGCTGAGACACCCCATATATTCCTAATCTGTCCTTGCATTGCCCTTGTCTTATCTAATGTCACCAGTAGGGATGAGCCGAACACCCCCCCGGTTCGGTTCGCACCAGAACATTCGAACGGACTGAAAATTCGTACGAACTTCAGAAACTTATTAAAGTCTATGGGACTCGAACGTTTGAAATCAAAAGTGCTAATTTTAAAGGCTAATATGCAAGATATGCAACAGACAACACCAGTAATAAGGGGTATCTTCAGGTGTATACTGTGCTGGAGGCACACAACACCCACTTTAACTCCTGCAGATGCCTGTATTAGAGAACACCAGCAATAAAGGGTAGATACAGGTGTATACTGCGCTGGAGGCACACAACACCCAATTTAACGTTAAGATGCCTGAGAAAAGAACACACTGTCCCTGCCTATCTTGCTCTTTCCCTGCACAGAACACACTACACAAGGCCGCCGTGCTGGCAGCCTTATATAGTGTGGGGGCGTGTACTAAACCCTAAACTCTCAATTTTTTCTTATTTATCTATCTTTTTCTCTCTCCTTCTCTCATTTTTCTTTCTCCCTTTCTCTCGCTCTCTCTTCTTTTCTCTCTCTTTCTTTCTCTCTCTCTCTCTCTCTCTCTCTCTCTCTCTCTCTTCTTTTCTCTCTCTTTCTTTCTCTCTTTCTCTCAATCCTTCTCTCTCACCTTTTTTCTCTTTCTCTCGCTCAATCTCTCTCTCTCTCTCTCCTTGTTTCCCTTTTTCTCTCTCAATCTTTCTCTCTCTTTCTTTTTCTCTCTCTCAATGTTTTCTTATTTATCTATCTTTTTCTCTCTCCTTCTCTCGTTTTTCTTTCGCCTTCTCTCTCTCTCCTTTTCTCTCTCTTTCTCTCTCTCTCTCTCTCTCTCTCTCTCTCTCAATCCTTCTTTCTCTCGCTCAATCTCTCTCTCTCTCTCTCTCTCTCTCTCTCCTTGTTTCTCTCTCTCTCTCTCCTTGTTTCTCTCTCTCTCTCTCTCTCTCTCCTTCTCTCTCTCTCCCCCCTTTTCTCTCTCTCTCCTTCTCTCTCTCTCTCTCTCTCTCGCTCTCAATCTTTCTCTGTCTCTCTCCTTTTCTCTCTCTCTCCCCCCCTTTTCTCTCTCTCTCCTTCTCTCTCTCTCTCTCTCTCTCTCTCAATCTTTCTCTGTCTCTCTCCTTTTCTCTCTCTCTCTCTCTCTCTCTCTCTCTCTCTCTCTCTCCTTTTTCTCTCTCTTTCTCTCTCTCTTTCTCTCTCTTTCTCTCTTTCTCAATCTCTCTCTCACAATCTTTCTCTCTCTCTCTCCCCCCCTTTCTCTCTCTCTCCTTCTCTCTCTCTTTCTCTCTCTCTCTCTCTCTCTCTCTCTCAATCTTTCTCTCTCTCTCTCGCTCAATCTTTCTCTCTCTCTCGCTCAATCTTTGTCTCTCTCTCTCGCTCAATCTTTGTCTCTCTCTCCTTTTCTCTCTCTCTCTCAATCTCTCTCTCTCTCTCTCTCTCTCTTCCTCTTTTTTTTTTTTCATTCCATAAAGTTTTATTGGAAGAAAACAAAAAAAGAAAAGAAAAGAACAGGAATCATCCGACTTTGGTAAATACAATCAGTACAGAAGACCGACAGGTCCAACCTGGTACTTACAAGTTGTACCTAATAAAGTGGAAAGTGGCCGGTAATTTGCTTCTCCTGCAGTCAGATCAGCAACAGTTAATAGCCCATTGGTTGTGTCCCTATCAGCGGCCATGGGCCTATGTGCCGTGTACAGTATGTATACTGTATTGTCAAAGTATTATATAGTTACATAGTAGGTGAGGTTGAAAAAGGACACAGGTCCATCAAGTGCAACCTATGTGTGTTATTATATGTCAGTATTACATTGTATATCCCTGTATGTGGTGCTTATCTTTGTCCTTGTACACACGGTCGGAGATTCCGACGGAATGTGTCCTACCGGACCGTTTTTTCGGATATTCCGACTGTGTGTGGTCTCCATCGGACTGTTTCCATCGGAGTATCCGACGGACCAAGTTTTCTAACTTGCTGGTAAAATTTTCAGACAACATACTCCGATCATGTGTAGAGAATTCCGATCGGACAAAGTGCCACGCATGCTCAGATCAAATTCCTACACCAAAGCTATTGGCTACTAGCCTGAACATAGTCCCGTCATAACGAAATAACGCCATCACGTCGGATTTTCCGACAACTTTGTCCGACCGTGTGTATGCAACAGTTTCGGACAAAATCCGACGGACAAAATCCGACGGATTTGGTTGTCGGAATCTCCAACCGTGTGTACAAGGGCTAATAGTTTCTTGAAACTATTGATGCCCCCCACTGAGACCACCGCCTGTGGAAGGGAATTCCACATCCTTGCCACTCTTACAGTAAAGAACCCTCTACAAAGTGGTACGCTTGCCTTTACACGCACATGAACTTTACCTTTCCAACATCAGTGCCTGACCTCACAAAGGCTCTTCTGGAAGAATGGTCAAACATTCCCATAGACACCCTCCTAAACCTTGTGGACGGCCTTCCCAGAAGAGGTGAAGCTGTTATAGCTGCAAAGGGTGGGGCCAACTTAATATTGCACCCTACAGACTAAGACTGGGGTGCCATTAAAGTTCATAGTTTCATAGTTAGTAAGGTTGAATAAAGACACCAGTCCAACCTGAGTGAGTGTCTACAATTGTCCTTATCCCTGTACATTGCACACTCACATTGGTCCCTACCCTCACAGAGCCCACAATCAGAGCTGGACTGGGACAGAAATTTGGCCCTGGACTTCATCCAGACCGGCCCACTTACATTTTAAGGGTCCCATCAGCACTCCCTTACATCAGAGTGTCCCATCAGCAGCCCCCTTACATCAGAGTGTCCCATCAGCATCCCCCTTACATCAGAGTGTCCCATCAGCATCCCCCTTACATCAGAGTGTCCCATCAGCATCCCCCTTACATCAGAGTGTCCCATCAGCATCCCCCTTACATCAGAGTGTCCCATCAGCATCCCCCTTACATCAGAATGGCCCACTGAGCCATCGGCCCACCGGGAAACTCCCAGTAGTCCCGATGGCCAGTACATGCCTGCCCACAATCCAAGGTCCCCATTCATATACTAGGGCCAATTTTGGACAGAAGCCAATTAACCTACCTGCATGTCTTTGGTTTGTGGGAGGAAACCGGAGTACCCAGAGGAAACCCACACAGGCACAGGGAGAACATGCCTGTGTATAAAGGCAGGTGTCCCCAATACTTTTGACAATATAGTGTATAAAGAATGTGGGGAACCCCAAAACTCTATTCACCATTTCACTGTTCTAAGAGCAGCCGCGGGTGTCCGGGTGTCTTCATCATTCTCCTTCGATGATCGTTTTACATCCCCCTTCGTATCAATACCTATCATGCCCAGGATTGGGAACTTACATAACCAGTGAAGCCCTCATAGAAGAGATCCCTCTTTATTGATGTCAACTCTTCATGTTATCTCACACAAGTCACATTCTCAGGAGGCAAGACTCAGATGAATACATACACGGCTAATTAGACGCAGGGACATTAGTGAAGTAATAGACTACCTTGAAGAAGGTTAGTACAATGAATGACAATGTCATCGCTCGGAGACAACAGCATGCATCACACAGCTGTAACATCTCAAACAAAGGCTATTGTTCCCGGGTGCCAAATGGAGGCTGATTTCAATGCTATGGAGAAGCTCTCAGCCTCTTGCGCAGAGGAGGCAGTTTTGAAAACTCCGTTTTTTTTTCTAATTCACAGCAGCAATTATCATTAATAATATATAATTTTGCTGTTTAAGGCTTTTGTGTTGCAATGAGAACACCGTTACCTGGATTGCCTACTTACTGATCTGATGCAGCTTTAACCGCTTTGGAGCTGGAGGGCTCAGTGGTTGCTAGAGGCCACCGTATTTATTAGACAGAGTGATGCAAAAAAAACAAAATTCTGTCAAAGTGGAGCTGGCATTAGATGTATTTATGCCAAAGTGGAGGAAAGGTCTAACTATAACTCAGTGGCGGCCGGTCCACAAAGGGGCGCAGGGGCAACGCCCCCCTCTAACCCCCAGCCGACACCATCTGTGTGGCTGGACCAACGGGTCTCTACCAAGTCCGTCACCCGCCTCACAAGCCCATGACCACAGCCCGAAGGCCCCAATTGGCCAGTTTCATATTGTCCTCGGGGCCCTGCAATAACAGCAAATCAGATTCTGGCTTACCGGGCCAATTGGGACAGGAGGCCGAAGACTGAGAACCCGGAAAGAGGACCCAGTCAAAACAGAAGCCGCGGCGCCGGGCATCAAGGGGACCACGACAACTGGAGGGCTCTGCCCGTATGGTGAGTGCAGACCTGGAGGGCTCTGCCCGTATGGTGAGTGCAGACCTGGAGGGCTCTACCCATGTAGGGTGAGTGCAGACCTGGAGGGGCTCCACCCATATAGTGAGTGCAGACCTGGAGGGGCTCCACCCATAGAGTGAGTGCAGACCTGAAGGGGCTCCACCCATAGAGTAAGTGCAGACCTGGAGGGCTCCGCCGTAGGGTGAGTGCAGACCTGGAGGACTCCACCCGTAGACTGAGTGCAGACCTGGAGGGTTCTGCCCATAGGGTGAGTGCAGACCTGGAGGGCTCCGCCCATAGGATGAGTGCAGACCTGGAGGGGCTCCACCCATAGGGTGAGTGCAGACCTGGAGGGGCTCCGCCCATAGGGTGAGTGCAGACCTGGAGGGGCTCCGCCCGTAGGGTGAGTGCAGACCTGGAGGGCTCCGCCCATAGGGTTAGTGCAGACCTGGAGTGCTCCGCCTGTATGGTGAGTGCAGAACTGGAAGGCTCCACCCGTAGGATGAGTGCAAACCTGGAGGGGCTCCACCCATAGGCTGAGTGCAGACCTGGAGGGGCTCCACCCGTAGGGTGAGTGCAGACCTGGAGGGGCTCCACCCGTAGGGTGAGTGCAGACCTGGAGGGCTCCGCCCGTGTAGGGTGAGTGCAGACCTGGTGGGGCTCCACCCGTAGGGTGAGTGCAGACCTGGAGGGGCTCCACCCGTAGGATGAGTGCAGAACTGGAGGGGCTTTGCCCATAGAGTGAGTGCGGACCTGGAGGGGCCTGCCCTTGCCCCCCCCAAAATCCTCCAGTACCAGCCGCCGCTGCTATAACTGTTCTTAAACATGTCCTCTTCCCCATCCTTACCTTATCCTGCCTAACCTGTACAAAAAAGATCTGTGCACTTACCTTACCAAACACATCATGCTGCAGCTCCTGCTCTCCCGTGTCAGTGAGAAGAGGGAGCGCCGACAATGGATGGGCCATGGGAACCAATGGGTGACATCATGGCTCCAGAAAGTGCTAAAGCACTCCCTTAAAATCCGATCCAGTCCAGTCACATGATCCTGCTCTCCTGTGTCAGTGAGTGGCTGCTCCAGGGGGGAGGAGGGAGCGCCGACAATGACTGGGTTTACAGGAACCAATGGGTGACATCACTGCTCAAGAAAGCGCCGAAGTGCTCCCTTACAATCGGATCCAGTCTGGTCACATGACCCTGCAGCTCCTGCTCTCCTTTATCAGTGAGAAGCTACTGCAAGGGATAAGAGGGAGCAACGACAATGGCTGGGCCAAGGGAACCAATGGGTGACATTACGGCTCCAGAAAGCACTAAAGCGCTCAGTTACAATCCGATCCAGTCCGGTCACATAATCCTGCAGCTCCTGCTCTCCTGTGTCAGTGAGCAGCTGCTGCAGGGAATAGGAGGGAGTGCAGACAATGGCTGGGTCACAGGAACCAATGGGTGACAACACTGCTCCAGAAAGCACTGAAGCACTCCCTTACAATAAGATCCAGTCTGGTCACATGATCCTGTGGCTCCTGCTCTCCTGTGACAGTGAGCAGCTGCTGCAGGGGAGAGGAGGGAGCACCCACAATGGCTGGGCCATGGGGGTGACATTACCGCTCCGGAAAGCATTGGAGGGCTCCCTTACACAGAGTTGCAGGATCATGTGACCAGGCCTGAGCAGATTGAAAATAGGTAAGTACACATATCTTTTTTTTAAACAGGGTAGGTGGGATAGGTGGGGGGGGGGTGTTTTTAGTTATACTTATAAAAGGGGTTTTCTTCCACTTTGAGCTCATGAATGCAGAGTAATGTAGTAGTGCAACCCTACAGAGATCACAGGACTCCCCTTGACACTTCCTTCATGGGCTTTTCACTCCTGAAGGACGGCACCATCTACACTGACATATTACATAGTATACATGTATAGTTACATATAGTTATATATTTACCTGGTTACATGGTTATATAGTTACATAGTTAAAAAAAGACACAAGTCCATCTAGTGCAACCAATACATTTACCATGAATATATATATATATATATATATATATATATATATATATATATATATATATATATATATATATATATATATATATATATATATATATATATATAATGTGATGATAGGTCCACTTTGAAGGCCTCTGTAAGACTCTGAATATTTAATCTTACATCTTTATGACTGTATGACTATTTGCACTGTTCTTTTTGTTGTGCCTTGTTTATAAGCCTGAGTCCGGGAGTAAGAGGACACCAGAGCTCCGACAGATGCTGCCTCCTCCGTTGCCTCACATGCTGTTCTTAGAAGCTGGAAGACGTTGTGTTGGGTCAAGTAGGGTAGGGTCTTGTCGCTCAACTTTGTCTCAACTACATCTGTTCTTGGGAAACCCAACCACAGCACTCAGTCCCACCAAGCGCCCTACCCAAGAGGCTCTCAAAGCCCTCTGGTCATTATTTTGGGTATGACACCATTATAGAAGGGTTGGCAAAGCTCCCAACTCTCCCTGATTTCGAGGGACTGTCCCTGATTTGGAACAAAGTCCTCCTCATTTGTCCCTGATTTTGGTCTGTATAGTTTTATCTTTCAGAAAGTGTTTTTCGGTGCTAAACCTTTCATCCAACTTTCTAAATTGCTGCATTTGTAAATCCAGTATGGAGCCAGAATAAAGGAATAGTAGTGACAACCTAACCCCTTTTTTTTTTGTATAATTCTCCTTTAAGGGGAGTGGCAGTGTGTGTGTCCTATGCCTACATCCAGGGCAGGACTTACCATTGGGCTTGACTGGGCTCAAGCCCATGGGCCCCGCCCAATAGGGGGCCCCGCCAAGATACATAGCCAAGTGTACTCGGCTCGGCTCCGCTCACAGTCATGCCCAGTCCCGCCCTATGATGGACATAACACAATGAATGGGCATGACTGTGAGCCGAACCGAGTACACTCGACCACTCTCGGCTCCGCTCGGGACTGCGAGAGGACCCGAGAGCTGCCGAGATACACAGGACTCTGTATCTCGGCAGCGCCATTTTTAAACTTGAAGACTGCAATGACAAGGCTACAATGACACAAGGCTGCAGATGAATGGGCATTTAAATGTAAGTTTTTTCCTTAAAATTCCCTCCTAAACTTGGGGTGCGTGTTATACGCCGCCACTTGTTATACGCCGATAAATACGGTAATGTATAGAAGGTAGGGCCCGAAAGTGACTCAAGCCCAGGGGCCCCCACCACCCTAAGTCCTGCCCTGCCTACATCATTCTCATCTCAAAAATTTGGTATGGGTTGGGGACTTTGGGGACTTTTCTTTACTGCAGGTGAGCATATTGGCCGGGTCGCCTCCCAGCCTGCTGATTGGACAGTGGCGGAGCATCTCAAAGGTTTGGGGATTGAGTAAAGGGATTTATTTCTGGAGCCTGGAGGTAAACATAATGTACAATTATCTCAATCAGACTTAGAAACCACTTATTTTATCACATGATATTGAGGACTGATGGGTCACTTTCAGTTTTAATTGCAAAGTATATGTATGTATCCATAAGTCATGAGAAACTCTTACCAGTTCTGTGGGCATCGTGTTTGATATGCTTGAAAGTCTTCTTCCATGCACTTTTGCTTACGAGGTAAGTCGCCAGGTCTTTTATAAACACTCCCAGATTGGGACCGACATGCAGAACTCACGGTGCCCAAAAACAAAACACCACACCAAAAAGTGCATGTGAACACAAAATGTGCACTTAAGGTATGAAGAAAGAGCCCTCCCTGGGGCACAAAACTCATAATGGGTACAAGGCACTCCTAGGTCCACCTAGCCAAAAGGCCAGGTGGACCCCACTCCTCATGGTCACCAACGGGTACTAGGTGTGTGGGTTTTCCTGAAGAGAGATCAACACCCCCCCCCACCCCCCCAAAGGCTGGGGATGATGGAACCTGAGGGCCACTCATCCTCCCCGTAGACTTCAAGGTAGGCCCTAAGACCCACACCCTACAATCCAAATGGGAAAAAACACATACGTGAAGATAAAGGACACTTGGAGAGAAAATAAATAAGAAAAAAGAGTGCCGGTGCAAATGCAATGGATAGGCCTTGCTGCCTGGTAACAGCTGCCACAATTTTGCCCAAAAGGCCTAGCCCATGAGGCATGGTGCAGAGAAAAAGCGTTTAGTGTCTATGGATGCTGTGTAAAAGTGTAGCGCTTCTCAAGGAATTTTAAACACCAAGCATAATAATACCTTCCTTATAAGTGCAAAATTATATAAATGTGTTCAGTAAAAAAGTCTCACTGTGAAAAAGTGTATAAAACACATAAATTGCTACACGAATATTAATGGCTTATATAAACATGTATGCGTGACTCAAAAAGTGAAAAAAACAATTCTAAAGAATAATAATATTCCAGGAAGCAGAGAAGGAGGAAAAACTCAGTCCCAATAACACAGTTCAGAGTCCTTTGTGTGTAATATCCTTCTATGATCCACAAGGTGTGCAGGAAATATGTTACACCTCCTTTCAAAAGCACTCGTGCAGTAACCACGTGAAGATTCCCGTCACCAGGCGAATTGAACGCTTACCGGAATGATTGGATCCTCACAAATTTTACATTTGGGGGATCATACAGACTTTTGCAACAATATGCAGATTCTCACAGCAACCATATATCAAGGAGGACCTCGAATGTAAACAATCACTTCAAATGTTGAAAGGTGATTTTAACTCCAGCCAAATACATCCCTAGGCGTGTTTACATACATATGAAGAGAAAACAGGGACCAAAAATAGTGTAATTCCGTTTTTTATAGGAAAATAAAAGATAAAAGTATACAACTCACATGTGTACAGCAGTTTAAGCGCTTAGCAAGATAAAACACAATTGCAGTAGAGTCCCGACGCGTTTCGTCAAAGAAGACATCATCTGTCTTCTTTGACGAAACGCGTCGGGACCCTACTGCAATTGTGTTTTATCTTGCTAAGCGCTTCGGCCGAGAAATATCCGGGCGCCGCCAAGATACACAGGACATCTCGGCGGCGCCATTTTTAAAAATAAAAGGCAAGGCTGCAATGAGGACAGGCTGCAATGAGGACAGGTTGCATGACAAGGCTTCAATGAGGACAGGCTGCATGACACTGACAAGGCTTCAGATGGACACTGATAAGGCTGCATTGATGGGCTTTTAAATGTAAGTTTTTTTTCCTTAATTTTCCCTCCTAAACTTAGGGTGCGTGTTATACGCCGGCGCGTGTTATACGCCGATAAATACGGTATAATAAAACTTGCCTGTCCTACTAGACTTAGTGGTGCTTTTTCTCATCTACTTCCAACCCCAGAACCATGCAGGCTCCGTCAAATAGAAGGTCAATCCGTCACAGCTCGAGGAACCCCTGGACACCTCTGGAGGAGCTCTGGTTGGGAATCACAGCACTAATGTATGATGAGTTGTAGATGTAGCAATTTTGAGCAGGGGGTTTCCTGAGACCGCAAAGTTATTTCAAGGGTTCTTCTGTGTTGAAAAGGTTGGTCCGGAGGTCCGCTTTACCCGTCTGATCTTTGCAAAGTCGGTGTGACTTGTATTTTGATATGGTGTCACGCCAAATATTCCTGACACCCTTTGCATCATATTTATGTCCACTAGTAATCCGACCCCGGGAACTTTCTGTCCTTCAGCGGAAAGGAATACGCCGCCAGATTTATACCTTGTCCTGTTCAAATGCAAACACTTGTCACTTGGAGGGCTGAGAGGTAACAGCACACGGAATCGGGAGGAATGTCATCTTTTTTTATTGGAAGCTTGTCAAGCAAGATTGCTAGAGAGGATGCGTCATTTCCTTTTTTTTTTTTTTTTTTTTGTGACCATCATTTGTAAGATTTTTGGTACAGTAAACCACGTGTGACTGGTCTTCTCCATAAACCTGACCATGAACCCCTTGTCCACGCAAGGTCCACCACCACTCAAAGCAAGGATGCTCAAGTGTACTCCTCACCCCCTCCCCCCCCGGCCCTAATTTGAGCTGAAATTTGTGTGGCTTTCACATGTGCATGCACAGTGTCTGGATGCACAAGTGATAGCTCTTGTCTACCGGTAACGAGGGTAATCACCTTTTATATATATATTTTTTTTTTGCTCCATGCGCATTTGTCACCCAAAAGAAGCTTCTACTCCTTTTTGGGCGGTAAGCTCTGTGCGATTTTTAAACGCGCTTTTTGCCGTGCCTTTCATACAGTTGTATCGCATGTCAATGGTGGCCAAATCTCTTGGTGTTTGAGGTTTCATTAAGAATAATGGCATCCCAACATGCATTGCGCATTTTGCCCAAATTTGGAATCGCCGGCAGAATTGCCAAAAGTTTACACGCGTTTCCGAATCGCCTAATGTGAACGGGACCTAAAATCTCATATAAGCTTTAATATGAACTCGCCGACCACTTTATTAGGCCCGCCTTGCTAGTACCGGGTTGGACCCCCTTTATTAGGTCCACCTTGCTAGTAGTGGGTTGGACCCCCTTTTGCCTTCATTCTTGGTGGCAGAGATACAACAAGGTGTTGGAAACGTTCCTCAGAGATTTTGCTCCATAGTGACCTGATGACATCACACAGTTGCTGCAGATTTGTCGGCTGCACATCCACAATGCCGAATCTCCCGTTCCATCACATTGCAAAGGTTCTCTATTGGATGGGATGTGGTGAGTGTGGAGGCCATTGGAGGACAGGGACCTCATTGTCCAGTGGTGAGATGATTGGAGCTTTGTGACATGGGGCATTATCCTGCTGGGAGGAGCCATCAGAAGATGGGGACACTGTAGTCATAAAGGGATGGACATGGTCAGCAACAACACTCAGGTAGGTCGTGGTGTATAAACCATGATCAATTGGTACTAAGGGGCCCAAAGTGTACCAAGAAAATATCCTCCCCACCATTACACCACCACCACCAGCCTGAACTGGTGATAACCCATCCCCCACACCATTACACCACCACCACCAGCCTGAACTGGTGATAACCCATCCCCCACACCATTACACCCCCACCACCAGCCTGAACTGGTGATAACCCATCCCCCACACCATTCCACCCCCACCACCAGCCTGAACTGGTGATAACCCATCCCCCACACCATTACACCCCCACCACCAGCCTGAACTGGTGATAACCCATCCCCCACACCATTCCACCCCCACCACCAGCCTGAACTGGTGATAACCCATCCCCCACACCATTACACCCCCACCACCAGCCTGAACTGGTGATAACCCATCCCCCACACCACTACACCCCCACCACCAGCCTGAACTGGTGATAACCCATCCCCCACACCATTACACCCCCCACCACCAGCCTGAACTGGTGATAACCCATCCCCCACACCATTACACCCCCACCACCAGCCTGAACTGGTGATAACCCATCCCCCACACCACTACACCCCCACCACCAGCCTGAACTGGTGATAACCCATCCCCCACACCACTACACCCCCACCACCAGCCTGAACTGGTGATAACCCATCCCCCACACCATTACACCCCCACCACCAGCCTAAACTGGTGATAACCCATCCCCCACACCATTACACCCCCACCACCAGCCTGAACCAGTGATACCCCATCCCCCACACCATTACACCCCCCACCACCAGCCTGAACCAGTGATACAAGGCAGGATGGATCCATACGCCAAATTCAGATCCCACCATCTGAATGTCGGAGCTGAAATCCAGACTCATCAGACCAGGCAACGTTTCCAATCGTCATAAAGGGATGGACATGGTCAGCAACAATACTCAGGTAGGCCATGGTGTTTATATGATGCTCAACTGGTACTAAGTAGCCCAAAGTGTGTCAAGAAAATATCCCCCCCCCCCCCCCACACCATTACACCCCCACCACCAGCCTGAACCGGGGATAGGAAGGATCCATACTTTCATGTTGTTTACGCCAAATTCTGACCATCAGAATGTCGCAGCTGAAATTGAGATTTATCAGACCAGGCACAGTTTTCCCAATCTTCTATTGTCCAATTTTGACAGGCATGGTCTTCTGCTGCTGTAGCTCATCTGCTTCAAGGTTCGATGTGTTGTGTATTATCACAGATGGCGTTCTGCATACCTTGGTTCTCATGAGTGGTTATTTGAGTTACTGACGCTTTTCTATCATCTGGAACCAGTCTGCCCATTCTTCTCTGACATCAACAAAGCGTTTTCCTCCACACAACTGCCGCTCACTGGATATTTTCTCTTTTTCCCACCCTTCTCTGTAAAGCCGAGAGATGGTTGTGCCTGTAAATGCCAGCAGATCAGCTGTTTTTGGATATACTCAGACCAGCCCGTCTAGCACCAACAACCACGCCACGTTCAAATTCACTTAAATACCCTTTCTTCCCCATTCTGATGCTCAGGTTGAACTTCAGCAAGTTGTCTTCATCATATCTAGATGCCTAAATGCATTGAGTTGCTGCTATGTGATTGGTTGAATAGCAATTTGTGTTACCAAACAATTGAACAGGTGTACCTAATAAAGGAGCCGGTGAGTGTACATTACAGAGGCATTGTCCACTGTTGTCACCATTACGGATGAGCCAACGAATGCCGGAAATAACTGCCCGTTAATCCTCCTGTTCTGCAGGAGCCGGGCATCACATATAGAACTGGTATTTCCACCATTCCTATATATGCCCATTTCCAGTGGACAGTGGTCCCTAAGGAAGCAGCAGGTGTTGGCACCCGCTGCGTCCGTAGCAACCGCCACTGTCCCCTGCACATTTCTCACATGGCTAGGAATGCCCAAGCCATGTAAAGCAAAGGACCGGGCAGAGCAGCATCGTCACTACCCAAATACGGTCACTGGCAATATTTGGGAAATTACTCTCCCAAATATGGTCATACTTGGTCAAAGATGTCACTACAATCCCCGCCTCTTTCCTTATATGGCCTTCATGGATTCACAACGAGGGGCATTTTTGGGGGAATTTTAATTTATTTTATTAACCACTTCAATACTGGGCACTTAAACACCTTCCTGCCCAGACCAATTTTGAGCTTTCAGCGCTGTCGCACTTTGAATTACAATTGCGCGGTCGTGCTACACTGTACCCAAATGAAATTTTTATCATTTTTTTCCCACAAATAGAGCTTTCTTTTGGTGGTATTTGATCACCTCTACGGTTTTTATTTTTTGCGCTACAAATAAAAAAATACCAAAAATTTTGAAAAAAAAAAATGTTTTTTTTTGTTTCAGTTTCAAAACTTTGTAAATAAGTACGTTTTCTCCTTCACTGATGGGCACTGATGGGGCTACACTGATGGGCACTGATAAGGTGGCACTGATGGGCACCAATGTGGCACCAATGAAGTGGCACTGATAGGCGGCACTGATGGGCGACACGGATGGGCGACACGGATGGGCGACACGGATGGGCAACACGGACGGACACTGATAGGTGGCACAAATTGGCACTGATAGCTGGCACAGATGGGCGGCACGGATGGGCGGCACGGATGGGCATGGATAGGCGGCACAGGTGGGCATGGATAGGCGGCACAGGTGGGCATAGATAGGCGGCACAGGTGGGCACTCATAGGCGGCACAGGTGGGCACTCATAGGCGGCACAGGTGGGCACTCATAGGCGGCACAGGTGGGCACTCAGGCGGCACAGGTGGGCACTCATAGGCGGCACAGGTGGGCACTCATAGGCGGCATCGGTGTTATAGTAATGGATGCCAATCAGTGCCAAACAATAATGCATGCCAATCAGTGATGCCCATTGTGGGCACTGATTGGCATCCATTATGGGCACTGATTGGCACCCATTGTGCTGACTGGCATCCCTGGTGGTCTAGGGAGGATTATGGATTTTATTACCTTTTCCCTGGTGGTCTAGTGGTGTCCCTGGTGGTCCAGTGTGGGCATCCTCGGGGGGGCTGTGCTGATAATCGATCAGCACAGACCCCCCCTGTCAGAGGAGCAGCCGATCGGCTCTCCTCTACTCGCGTCTGACAGACGCGAGTGAGGGAAAGCCGATCACCGGCTCTTCCCATTTACACTGTGATCAGCCGTGATTGGACACGGCTGATCACATGGTAAAGAGTCTCCGTCGGAGACTCTTTACCGAGATTGTAGTTGCCGGGTGTAAGACTGACACCCCGCAACAACGATCGCCGCGATGCGCGCCCCCGGGGGCGCGCAGCGGCTCATAATCCTAATCACGTCATATGACGTCCGGTTAGGATTATGAAACCACTTTGCCGCCGTCAATTCCCTATAGGGCGGGCGGCAAGTGGTTAAAGGACTTGACAAATGTTTGGGTGTCTTTATTTCTAGGTAACATCTTTTTTATGAATGAGTAGGGATACTATGTATATATTCATACATGGGGGGGGGGGGGGCAGTATCTCATTTTTGAGGAGGGCTTCCAAATTCCAGTAAGCTCCCTGCCCACAGACCCCCACAACCACCAGCCAGGGTTGTGGGGAAGAGGCTCTTGTCAAATATTCGGGTGTCTTTGTTTCAGAGAGACATCTTTTTTTTTTTAACGAGTGAGTAGGGATACTATGTATATATTCATACATGGGGGGGGGGCAGTATCTTATTTTTGATGAGGGATTCCAAGTTCCAGTAAGCACCCTGCCCACAGACCCCCACAACCACCAGCCAAGGTTGTGGGGAAGAGGCTCTTGTCAAATATTCGAGTGTCTTTGTTTCAGAGAGAGTAATGAGAGAGTAATGAGTGAGGATTACTTAGTAGTAGTAGTAGTAGTAGTAGGGATACTATGCATGTATTCACACAGAGGGGGGCAGTATCTGCAGCCCCCTTGTTTTTGAACAGGGCTCCCAGATTTAAAGGGGTTGTAAAGCTTTGTGTCTTTTTCACCTTAATGCATCCTATGCATTAAGGTGAATAAACACCTTGCACTCTCCACCCCCCCCCCGAACCCCTGTTTTACTTACCTGAACCCCTAATCTCCGTGGGCGCGATCCCGCATTGCTTTCCCCCCAGCTCATGTGGGCTCTTCATTGGATGATTGATAGCAGTGCAGCCATTCAATGACTTGGCTCTTCATTGGATGATTGATAGGAGTGCAGCCATTCAATGACTTGGCTCTTCATTGGATGATTGATAGGAGTGCAGCCATTCAATGACTTGGTACACCGCGGGGGGGCAAGTGATACACTCGCGGGCTATGGCCGCCAACTGTATCACACGGGAGCACGCCCGCAAGCTAACTTCCTTCCCAGAGTGGGGTTAGCTCTTGCGTGGAGGAGCCAACGAGACAACCGCCGAGGGACCCCAGAAGACGAGGATCAGGGCCACTCTGTGCAAAAAATAACTGCACAGTGGAGGTAAGTACGACATGTTTGTTATTTAAAAACTTTACAACCCCGTTAAGTTTCCTGCACCCCCCCCCCCCCCACAACCACCAGCCAGGGTTGTAGGGAAGAGGCCCTTGTTCTCATCATCATTCCCATGGCAAGGCCCCCCCCCCCCCTTTTTTTGCTGCAGGATGTGTTACAGCAGCCTTTCTCAACCTTTTTACCTCAGGGTAACCCTTAAAATAATTTTCAGGTCTCGGGGAACCCCTGATAAAACCCATTCATTGGGGGTCAGCGGGAACAATGCCCCTTGCTTTGGTGTTCAGTGAGAAGAATGCCCTTTTTTTTTTTACAGTGGTGGTAAGAATAGCCCCCTTACCAAGAGCTATAAATATCATTGGTGTCATACCACTGACTCCTCCAAGTGGCATTTTCTCAGATCTATGTAGGGCCCCATCAAACAAGAGGTAAATCAGCCACAGCTCAAGGAACCCCTAGCCACCTCTGCAGGAACCCTAGGGTTCCACAACCCTGGCTGTGCTACAGCAAAAGTCACATTTACAAAATTGACAAAGAAAAAAAATTATATAGTTCATATTGCTGGCAAATGCCATTTCCTTGCCAGCTTTTTTTTTTCCTTTCCTTTTTTTTTTTCTTTTTAATGCCACCCAGATCCTTCAAAAGGTCCTCTAAATATTTTTAAAACTGGTACACGTTCCCCATGGCAGTTAATAATACAGTTTGGGTTTACATCTACTATGGGTAAAGAAAGGTTTTGTTCCTCTTCCCCCTCCCTGTGATCTTGCACTTTAATTAATGAGAATATAATGAAAGTATAACTCTCGGCTTAGAGGCAATGCCAATATTCTAGATGGAATTCGCCCAATTAATCATGGAGCATTAAGCTCCACTTACCAGGAGCAGTTCCAGGCTAAGCGTATTAGGAGGGATCCTGAACAAACCGCTGCTCGGTATTATCGTCTCAATTACACACTTTCTTAAACAGTGCCGTGAAAATCTCCCTCGGCCTTATTAGTCCAAGGAAAAGGTCACATCTCCGCGAGCGGCCTCTGACATTTCGCCGGTTTCATGCCGGCCCAGAAGCCGCGTTGCACAATTGTGCTTCATGTTCCTTTCAAGTCCAATAAGTTTCATAAATCGTCCTCTTCTGTGCTGATGTTTGCTGGAAATTAATGTAAATTAATAACCCTCATTGGATGGCATTTCGTTTGCTAAACCATTGTGTAGGATATATACATATATATATATATATATATATATATATATATATATATATATATATATATATATATATATATATATATATATATATATATTTTTTTTTTTTAAATACTGTTTTCACTTTTTTTTACATCATTCTTCTTTCCCTATTACACTATAATCTCCGAAGTATTGGGACGCCTGCCTTTACACCCACCTGAAATTTAATGGAATCCCAGTCTTAGTCCGTAGGGTTCAATATTGAGTTGGCTCCGCCCTTTGCAGCTATAACAGCTTCAACTCTTCTGGGAAGGCCGTCCACAAGGTTTAGGAGGGTGTCTATGGGACCATTCTTCCAGAAGCCCATTTGTGAGGTCAGGCACTGATTTTGGATGAGAAGGCCTGACTCACAGTCTCCACTCTAATTCATCCCAAAGGTGTTCTATTGGGTTGAGGTCAGGACTCTGTGGAGACCAGTCAAGTTCCTCCACCCCAAACTCACTCATCCATGTCTTTATGGACCATGCTTTGTGCTCTGGTCCAAATAATTTGGCGGAGGTGGGGTTATGGTGTGGGGGTTGTTTTTCAGGGGTTAGACTTGGCCCCTTAGTTCCAGTGAAGGGAACTCTTAAGGTGTCAGCATACCAAGACATTTTGGACAATTTCATGCTCCCAACTTTGTGGGAACAGTTTGGGGACGGCCCCTTCCTGATCCAACATGACTGCGCACCAGCGCACAAATTAAGGTCAGGCACTGATGTTGGACATAAAGACCTGGCGCACAGTCTCCACTCTAATTCATCCCAAAGGTGTTCTATCAGGTTGAGGTCAGGACTCTGTGTACGCCAGTCAAGTTCCTCCACCCCAAACTCGCTCATCCATGTCTTTATGGACCTTGCTTTGTGTACCGGTGTGCAGTCTTATTAGGAAGGGTCCATCCCCCAAACTGTTCCTACAAACTATGGAGCATTAAATTGTCCAAAATGTCTTGGAATGCTGAAGACTTAAGAGTTCCCTTCACTGGAATTAAGGAATTGTCGCGTGGCTGACTGCAGACAGACCCAGGTTGGCCAAGCCCAACCCCTGAAAAACAACCCCACACCATAATCCCTCCTCCACCAAATGATTTAGACCAGTGCATAAAGCAAGGTCCATAAAGATGGGGATGAGCGAGTTTGGGGTGGGGGAACTTGACTGGCCTGCACAGTCCTGAGTCTTGAGCACAGCAGAGGACATGAGCACAGCAGAGGTACAGCACCCAGAAGAAATCAGCACAGCACAGGGATGGTGGGAGCCCCTCATAATAAGCAGCCCCAGGAGGAAGTCAGCATAGCACAGGGATGGTGGGAGCCCCTCATAATAAGCAGCCCCAGGAGGAAGTCAGCATAGCACAGGGATGGTGGGAGCCCCTCATAATAAGCAGCCCCAGGTGGAAGTCTGCATAGCACAGGGATGGTGGGAGCCCCTCATAATAAGCAGCCCCAGGAGGAAGTCAGCACACCACAGGGATGGTGGGAGCTCCTCATAATGAGCACAGCAGAGGTACAGCCCCAGGAGGAAGTCAGCATAGCACAGGGATGGTGGGAGCCCCTCATAATAAGCAGCCCCAGGAGGAAGTCAGCATAGCACAGGGATGGTGGGAGCCCCTCATAATAAGCAGCCCCAGGTGGAAGTCTGCATAGCACAGGGATGGTGGGAGCCCCTCATAATAAGCAGCCCCAGGAGGAAGTCAGCACACCACAGGGATGGTGGGAGCTCCTCATAATGAGCACAGCAGAGGTACAGCCCCAGGAGGAAGTCAGCATAGCACAGGGATGGTAGAAGCCCCTCATAATAAGCTTAATGACTGAGTCGTCGTCGATGCGACGACAACTGATCCCAAATTCGAAATTCGTAAACAAAAATTCGTATTGCGTACAGAATTCGGACGCACGGCAATTCGTATTTCGGATCCTCCCGAACGTACGAATTTTGGGAAATTCGTACGAATTTGAGATTCGTACGAAACGAATCGCACATGTCTAATGTGGAGAAACTCATCTTCAAAGTTCACAACTAGGGATGAGCCTAGTAGGTTTAGAACCAACAATAGCTGTTCAGGTGTACGGGTGAATGCCCAAACGTTTGTCCATCTGGAGATGAGCATCATATTTAGAAGCTGTGTTTCTACCACCTCTATATATGACAGCTTCCCGTCTGCTGTCACTGACAGTGGTTCCCAAGGGTGCTTAGATCTACCTTGTCCCTAGGAACCACGTTTTTTCCTGTTCCTCATTCCTGTTCTTGGTAAGTTGTCTCCATCCAATGGATCCCAAGTATGACTTAATAGACCTGAGGTGTGGCAGAAATGTTAGGAAGGTGTGGGGTTAATACAGTATAGACCTGTGGTTATCAACTTGCAGGGTGTAGGCCCCTCAGCTGTTGCCCCTGACCACTCCAAAGGGCTGAAATATATTATTCAGAATACTGAGGCTTCAGAGATACTAGAGGAGGGGGTCAAGTCTGAGCAGCATAAGACCCATCCCCTTCCTTCCATTTACCTCCAAACTCCTAGAATGCCATGTCTACAATTGTCAGGGCCACCACCCCACTGATAACAAGCTTCTTGACCCCTTTGAATTTGGCTTTCATTCGCAACACTCCACAGAAACTGCCCTCCTAAAACTCACCAATAATTTACTGACTGCTAAAACCAATGGTCACTACTCCATAGTCATTATTAGACCTACACAGTTGACCGCCCGCTCCTCAAAAAAACTCCACCGGTCTCCAAGACTGCTGGTTCTCCTCCTACCCACAACCTACCTACCCGTAACCTACAACTCTGCCTCCTCATCCTCTCTCCATAAGGGTCCCCAAGGGTCCCTTTTATTGTCTATCTACAACTCCTCCCTGGATCAGCTGTTAACCTAATAAATCTGGCCTCCTATCCGATCACTGTCCAAATCTTGCCACTTTCCCCTTGACACTGCGACATTTACTAAATAAACCCCTTCTTAACCAATGACACTACTGATGCAC